>NW_007079802.1:36791-115895 GCF_000164805.1 Carlito syrichta | reverse complement strand
CCTTTCCCTGGGCTTTGGGCTCCGCTCGCCGCTTGGAGCTGGTCCTGGGATGCAACAGGTCCGGCTCCGGGCCAAGAAGCGCGGGTCTGGGAGCCCAGGGCGGGGTGCGGATGGAGAACGGAAACGTTTTCGCGGGAAATATTTTTATGTGCTTAGGAGAACTTTGAAGCAGTCAGGGAGAGGGAGAACCGGCGGGACGTCGCACTTAAGGTCTGGGTTAGGATCAGCCCTCCTCTGCTCAGGGGCTCTGAGCCAGGCATCTGGCTATGGGACCACGAGCGAGCGGCTTCTAGAATCTCCTGGAGCCTCTGTTTCCTCCTCTGTAAAATGGGGTTGGCCACACTTTCTTCCCATGGCCTGTCCGCATAGCATCGACCCTTCCACCAAGAGCTGCTCTTGTTCACCCCTGGGGGAGGGGTAGAAACCAGCCAGAGAAACAGCATGAGAGACCAAGTAAGAAGTAGGTAGCGACAGGCTCAGAGGTTATGGGTTTGCTCAAGGTCACAATGCAACTTACAGTTGGAAACCCAGATCTGTCTGGTGCCAGAGCTCAGCCTCCCAGGTCCCTAGGGGTTTGATTACTTTTGTCCTTGGCGTTTCCCTTGAGGACCACAGTTTCCTGTAAGGCAGGGCCTGTCTCCTTAGTCCAAAGGAACCTGGCACAGGCTCCAGGGGCTGGTGAGAGCTGGCTCAAAGGCTATGCTTTCATTTTTTTAGCTGAAAACACTGGTTCCCTGGAACCTGGTCTGACCTACTGATTTATTTTCCTAACTCAGCTTATGTTTGCAAAGTTCCCTGACCCGCCTTCCAGACACTGGTGCCTCCCAGGTAAGTGTTCTCTAATAAAGAGGTGAGCAAGACAGGGCAAATCTACTCTATGGCCCTGGACACTCTGCCTACTGGCCACAGCCCTCTCCTGGTCCAATCAGCAGTCTCTCCATCCTCCCCCCCATCCTCCTTGCTCCCCAGAGGAAGAGACCTCTATGACTTAAAAATATAATAATCAAGCTAGGCTCGGTGGCTCAGCCTATAATCCCGCCCTTTGGGAGGCTGAGGTGAGTGGATTGCCTGAGCCCACGGTTCGAGACCCGCCTAGGCAACTTGGCGAGACCTCATCTCTACAATAAATCAAAAAAATTAGTCGGGCGTGGTAGCATCCGCCTGTAGTTCCGGCTACTTGGAAGGTTGAGGCAGAAGGATCGCTGGAGCCCAGCAGGTCGAGGCTGCAGTGGCTGGGAGCGGCCACTGCACTAGTCTGGGTGACAGAGTGAGACTCAAAAAACAAACAAAACCAAATAATAATCAAAAGCTGGGAGGCAAAGGAAAGATGGGAGAAAGTGCAAAAGATGCATTTGAACATCTTGCTCATTGAGAGGCATATGTGGACTGAACTGGGAACAGGGGCAGAGACCCGCAGTGCTCAAGGAACCAGCAGGAGAACCGAAGAGAACGAATCCAAGCCTAGCGGAGGCGCAGAGGAAATGGCAGGGAGAAGTGTCACTGCTAACTTTCCAGTTCTGTCCATTTCTCTGCCTTGGTCTCTGTCTCTATTTTTCTCTTTCTCTTTTTAAAAACTTTTTTTACATATTCCTTAAGTTGGGCATGGTGGCACACCTGTAGTCTCAGCTCCTTGGGAGGCTGAGGGGGGAGGATCGCTTGAACCCAAGAGTTCAAAGATGGTCTCAAACTCCTGGGCTCAAGCAATCTTTTCACCTTGGCCTCCCAAAGTGCTGGGAAGACAGGTGTGAGCCACCGCCCCTGGCCTTAAGGGTTTTTTGTTTTTGTTTTTCCTATTCTCTCACTCAGCAACAACAGTCAACACAGAAGTCTTCTGGGCCAAGTGTATGGGGGTTTTTCCCCACACACCAAGCAACAGACATCTGCTGGGTACCTCTAATTCAATTTCATTCTCATGCTGTCTACCTGGAGATAGTGCCAGATTCCATAGGTTGAGGGTTCAGTCCCACAAGACTGTCCTCCTTCAGACACCAGTCACAAGTCCAGGCCTCCAGAACTTCTGACCCACCAGCTTCATATTGGGATTCCTGTGTCCTCCTCTTTGGGTTCGATTCATTTGCTAGAGCTGCTTACAGAACTCAGGGAAACACATTTGCTGGTTTGTTTTGTTTTGTTTTGAGTCGGAGTCTCTCTCTCTCTCTGTTGCCTGGGCTGGAGTGTAGTGGCGCAATCACAGCTCCATACAGCCTTGACTGCCTAGGTTCAGGCAATCCTTCCTACTCAGCATCTCTAGTAGCTGGGACTACAGGCATGCGCCACCATACCTGGCTTATTATTTTAAAATCTTTTTGCCAGCTGCGGTGACTCATGCCTGTAATCCCAGCACTTTGGGAGGCAGAGGCAAGAGGATTGCCTGAGCCCGGGGGTTCCAGACCAGCCTGGGCAACTTGGCAAGACCTCTTCTCTACAATAAATAAATAAAAAAATTAACTGGGTGTGGTGGCGCACGCCTGTGGTTCCAGCTTCTTGGAAGGCTGAGGTGAAAGGATCACCTGAGCTGCAGGTTGAGGCTGTGGTGGCTGTGAGTGTGCCACCACACTCCCATCTGGGCAACAGAGTGAGACTCTGACTAAAAAAAAATCTTTTTTGTAGAGATGAGGTCTTGACATGTTGTCTAAGTTGGTCTCAAACCCCTGGGCTCAAACGATTCTCTTGCCTCAGCTTCCCAATGTGCTGGAATGACAAGTGTGAGTCCCCATGCCCAGCTTGCTAGTTTGTTATAAAGCAGGGATCCCCAACCTCTGAGCCACTGACTAGTATCAGTCCACGGCCTGTTAGGAATCAGGTCATACAGCAGGAGATAAGTGATGGGTAAGCGAGCAAACCTTCATCTGTATTTATAGCTGGTCCTCATTTCTTGCAGTGCCGCCTGAGCTCGGCCTTCTGTCAGATCAGTGGGGGCACTGGATTTTCCTATATTACAATGCAATAATCATAGAAATAAAGTGCCAATAAATGTAATATGCTTGAATCATTTCAAAACCATCCTCCCCATCAGTCCATGGAAGAATTGTTTTCCACGAAACCAGCCCCTGATGTCAAAAATGTTGGGGACCACTCTTATAAAGGATATTGTGAAGAATACAGATGAGACGGGCTCGGTGGCTCAGCCTGTAATCCCGCAGCTTTGGGAGGCTGAGGTGAGTGGATTGCCTGAGCCCGTGGGCTCGAGACCCGCCTGGGTAACTTGGCGAGAACTCATCTCCACAATAAATAACAAAATTAGCTGGGTGTAGTAGCGCACACTTATAGTTCCAACTACTTGGAAGACTGAGGCGGAAGGATCGTTGGAGCCCAGCCGGCTGAGGCTGTGGTGGCTGGCAGCGGTCACTGCACTCCAGTCTGGGCGACAGAGTGAGACTCCAATTCAAAAAAAAAAGAATACAGATGAAGAGATGCATAGAACATAGGTATGTGGGGAGGAGATGGAGTTTCCATGACCCCCAGCCTGTGCTCACCAGGAAACTCTACGTGTTCAGCCATCCGGAAGCTTTCCAAACCCTGTCCTCTTGGGCCCTTTATGAAGATTTCATTAGATAGGCAAGACCGAAGCATAGACAACCGTGTCGAAATGTGATTGGACAAAAAGGAGTCCGATCTCACACTCATAGACTGAGGGGGAAATCCAGCAAGGCCTGTTCGTTCAGATTTTTGTTGGCCTCTCTGGGCAGCATTCCTTCTTCCAGCGTATGGGGCAGGACCCCTTCCGAAACGGGAGTTTTGTGACCTACAATCAGACAAAGTAAGTCAGATAATTTCTTTATGGCCAGACAGAAAGGCAGGGGAAGATTCCTGCCTTGGGGAGGAAAAGGAGTTGGAGAAAGGAAGGCAGGAAGGAAGAGGCCAAAGCAAGAGATTCTGTTTTACGAGGTTTGCTCCAGAGATCTCAAGTACCCCAACATTACAATAAGGTTTATGGATATTATAAGCCAGGAGCCATAGTTATATAGTATAATATCACACTCCTGAAATTAGAAACACTTAGGGTATTCAAGGGAGATAGATTCTTTCCAGCAGTGAGAGGGGGAGATCCAGACTCTCTTCTAGTGGGTGGTGTGGCGATAAGACTCCAGCCCCTCTTTTTGATTTAGTCTGTCTACTTCTGGAAAACAGAAGAAAGGATTAAAGATGTGAATAAAAAGCCCATGGTGGAGGATGGGCTGTTCATCTCTAAGAGTCCTGAGTGGGACACCCCCAGTGTCTGGCAGGGGGATCTGATGTCCCTAGCAGGGGGAACACCTGGCAGCCATTTAAAATGATGGTGTCAGACAATGGTCTGCCCTGCCGTCAACACCCCTTAGTGGACCATGAAGGCCAGGTGCAGTGGCTCACACCTGTAATCTCAGCACTTTGGGAGGCCGAGACAGGAGGATCATGTGAGCCCAGGAGTTAGAGATCAACCTGGGCAACATATTGAGACTTAGCCAGCTGTGGTGGCAAGTGCCTGTAGTCCCAGCTATGCAGGAGGCTGAAGCAGGAGGATCGCCTGAGCCCAGGAGTGGTTTTATTTATTTATTTATTTATTTGAGTAGGAGTCTCACTCAGGTTGGAGTACAGTGGCATGCTCATGGACACCACAGCCTCGACCTGATGGGCTCAGGCAATCCTTCCACTTCAGCCTTCCAAGTAGCTGGAACCACAGGTGTGCATCACTACACGTAGCTACTTTTTTTTATTTATTGTAGAGACGAAGTCTTGCCATGTTGCTCAGGCTGGTCTCAAACCCGTGAGCTCAGGCAATCCTCTTCCCTCAGCTTCCTGAAGTGCTGGGATTACAGGTGTGAACCACTGTGCCTGGCACTAGGAGTAGTTTGAGGCAGCAGTGAGCCATGGTTGTGCCACTGCACTCCAGCCTGGGTAACAGATTGATATGACAACTAAAAAAAAAAAAAAGCAGCAGTCTCCCTGGAAGGCCAGTGTTTTGTGGACCCTTTGTGTGTGTGTGTGTGTGTGTGTGTGTGCGTGTGTGTGTGTGTGTGTGTGCGCGCGCGCGCTTTCCAGTGCTTCTAGTATGTGAGGGAAAGGTTGGAGTAGCCCAGGACACCTGACATTCCTGCTTAGCACCCCACATTCCTAGGAGAGTGAGGAGCCTGGTGTCTTTGGGTCAGATGGGCCTGGCTTAACCCCCAGCACTGCTGGGATCTTGGTGCCTCTATTGCCCACTTAGAGTGTGGGGGAAACAAAGTCCCCACCTTGGCAACTCCTGTGTGGACAAATGGTGGTTTGTCCTTCAGCTCCTAGCACACACTGGTTGGTTTGTCCTTCAGCTCCTAGCACACACACACGGCAGCTGGTGGGTGACTGCACCCTCCCCTGGGGCCGGCTGTGCCAGGCAGTGACCTCACCCAGTTGGCTGCTCCAAGCTTGGCCAGGAGCTTTGGTTACTTCTTGGACACCAGGTGCCTTACCGGCCAAGCTGATCTGACCCCAGCAGGCTACTTCCTTTGACTTCTCACAGGAGGATGTGTGCAGAGACCCCAGGGTGATGGTGGGGGCAGTCCCTGGCTGTGCTGAGGGTTTCCTACTTACAAAGCTCCTGCTGTGTTTGCTCCAGGCTGTGTCTAGGACAGCCTGAGCTGGGCAGGAACCACAGCTGTAGTACTCTCTGACTGAGCAACTTTGGAGATGACTCTTATCCTCTCTGAGCTTTGAGATCTTTGTAGACAACAGAGGGAATCCACTGTGACAATCCAGGCGGGATGGCATTGTGTACCCCAGGTTCCATGGGATCTTCCTTCTGTACGCCTGCACCAGCCAGCAGCATGGAGCATTAATGACCCAGGGACAACCCTCCACTCTCAGAGACAAAGAGAGACCATCCAGGTGAAGCGTGGTTTTCCGGTGACCCTGAGCCCAGGCACCCACTGCAGGGCTTGCTCATCAAGACCCTTCACTGACTTTCCTCTTCCAGGGCCACCATCTCACATCCTCACACGAGCTTCCTGGGGCCAGCCACAACAGATGACGTGTCCCCAAGTCTTTGTTTTCAGGGCCCCAGACTCTGCTAATGTTCCACACTGGCTGTGTGACCTGAGCAGGTTGTCTTGACCTTCTGGATTTGAGTGTCCTCATCTGCAAAATGAGACCAAAGGCTGTGGAGTAAATGCAGGATATATTCCCCGCTCCCCTTGCCCTGACTCTTTTTCCACGGGGAGAATGACCCCTGGTCAAGGCCGTCTGTGCCCAGTTGAAATGCCCTTGGAGATATGCACGTCTGCAAACTCAAGGCATTTACCGAGCATCAACATCTTTGAGCATCAATGTCTTTGTTTCTGCTTCTTTGCACGTAATGCTATTGTCTGTGTCCTGCTCCCTTTCCCACACTGCAGGTATATAATCTCTCTCCACATCTGTTGGGGCCATGGAGAGCTTTGTACTGGTCAGCCACCATTGGGTCCTCCTGTAAGTATGAATAAACCCATGTCTTTATCAACCCATCCTCCGGGCACTTTCTTCGGAATAGGTAAACATGACTTGAGTGCCCTGTCTGATTTGGGGCTGCCTTGGTACAAAAGTCTACCTCATAAAGTCATTAAAGGAGACACAGCACATGAACGTGCAAAGTAATGCACAAAATGCAAACTGACTGCTGAGTGAAAATGCAAATCGTGTGAAGAAATGGGAGTTCACCCAGTTGAGGAAGGACTTCGGGCAGCCTGTCCAGATGACAAAGAAAGCTACTGATGAGGGAGACCCTGGTGGTTACATCACTTATCAGCAAAAGAGGAGTCCATCGGCAAGAAAGATAACATGACAGAAGTTTTCAAAGAGAACAATTTGAGTGCTAGAGAGTTAAAGGGCCCTTAGGAAAATTAACAAGGTCCCGGGAGATTTTTGCTCATATACTATAATTTGGTCATAAAATTATGTCATAAATGCCTAATTAACACTGGATTTATTCGTTGTTGTTTCTAAAAATCAGTGTATACTTGAAATTATAACCCACATTTTGTTCAATGTAATATTCATTTATTTTTCATATTTATTATTATTATTACTATTATTGAGTTGGAGTCTCACTCTGTCTTCCAGGCTGGAGTGCAGTGGCATGCTTACGGCCATCGCAGCTTCGACCTCAGGTGTTCCTCCTGCCTCAGCCTTCCAAGTTTTAAGTAGCTAGAACTACAACATGTGCCATCACACCTGGCTAATTTTTTGATTTGTTGTGGAGATAAGGTCTTGCCAAGTTACCTAGCCTAGTCTTGAACCCATGGGCTCAGGCAGTCCTCTCACCTCAGCCTCCCAACGTGCTGGGTTTACAGGCATGAGCCACTGCACCTGGCTCATTTTTCATACCTTAATTATTTCATTTTTTCTTTTTCTTTTTTTTTTGAGATGGAGTCTCACTCTGTCACCCAGACTGGAGTGCAGTGGCCGCTCCCGGCCACCACAGCCTCGACCTGCTGGGCTCTGACGATCCCTCCGCCTCAGCCTTCCAAGTAGCCAGAATTACAGGCATGCGCTACCACGTCCAGCTGATTTTTTGATTTATTGTAGAGATGAGGTCTCGCTGCCCAGGCGGGTCTCGAACCCGCGGGCTCAGGCAATCCACTCACCTCAGCCTCCCAAAGGCGCAGGATTACAGACTGAGCCACCGAGCCCGACTATTTCATTTTTTCAGGATGAAGTGCCAAGCAAGCATGTTCTCCACTATTTCTTTTTAAAATTAAAAAAAAAAATTTCTTTCTTCTTATTTTTCCTTTCTTTTTTTTTTTTTTAATTGAGATAAGGTCTCACTATGTTGCCCAGACTGGTCCAACCTCCTGGGTTCATGCAATCCTCTTGCCTCAGCCTCTGGAGTAGCTGGGACTATAGACATGCACACACCACCATGCCCAGATAATTTTTTTTTTGTAGAGACAGAGTCTTGCTATGTTGCCTAGGCTGGTCTTGAACTGTTGGGCTCAAGAAATCCTCCCACCTCGGCTTCTCAAAGAACTTCCCCTTGCCTTCTAGAGAATTTCCCACCCTGAACCCCAGTAGGATGTCCCCCTGACTTTGGTCCCCTGCCTGAGTGGTCTGGGCTCTCCTTTGCTCCTGGCCTAGCACTGACCTTCCTCATTTGCTCTCAGGGACCCACTGCATTCCTCCTCACCTTGGCCTCCACCTCACTGGGCTTGGGATCCTGGGATCCTCTGAGTACTGGTCCAGCCAAGTGCCCAGGATGGAGGAGATAGGGCTAGGGATAGGTGAGCGGGCAGCAGAATCAGAGGCCTGACTGGACGTCCCTTCCCCATGCCTCCCCACCATATCACCCCCTAGTTGTTCTGGGCTTCTGTGCTGGCCATGTCCATCCAGAGGTCAGCCCACTACAGACTGAACCCTCAAGCCCCTGGGATCCAGGCAGGAGCTGCAAAAAATCCCTATGGGAGGGAGCCCTGGGTCAGTGCTGTGACAACCTCTCCCCTCTTTCCAAGTGGCTTAACACGCTGTGTGTCTCCCAAGCCCCCTCCTCATTTCCTCAGTGTACCCTCCTCTTCTGACCCTATATAAATTACAGGCTGTGTGTGTGCACGCGTGTGCCTGTGCAGAAGCCAAGGGAAGGGGTCCCAGTATCTCCGGGGTCTCTCATTTCCAAAGCAGACCCATAGGAGTGCTGGCCCTGGCCTCCGTTCTCTGGACTTTGGCCACCTCGTGGGCCATAGACCACTCCCTGCCTCTCTTCTGTCTTAGTGTCCCGATTGTCCCACGGGCGGTTAGCCGAGCACACGCATGCGCGGGCCTCCCTCCCACTAGCGGACGCGAAGGGCATCAGCGCGCTGCAGCCGGGCGCGCGCACAGAGCCTCCGCGGGACGGGGGATGGCGCGTGCACGTGACCCACCTCGCGGCGCGCATGCGCCTGCCCCAACGGCTCTAGGCACCGTTGGGCCTACCTGTCTTCAGTACCTGTCGCCTGCTTCGTGTCCTCCACCGCTCCTGGGACCTGGGACCTGGGACCATCCTCACCGCAGCTAGGTGGGGCCACAGAGAGCTGGGTCTGGTGGGTGTGGAGACCTGGGGACAAGAGTCACCGAATATACCCACCACCCCACTGACGTGGTCCCCACCTCGGGATTCAGGGGACCCCAGGTGACAGCAGACACTGAGCCTGGGCACAGAGAAGGTCAGGTCCCTCCTCCACTTCTCTCCAGCCCCCCCCCCCCAAGTTCCAACTGCACCCTGGTGTAGGAGGGACTGGAGGGAGTCTGAGGGAGGCGGCCCCACAATCGGGCTGAGTGAGTGTTGGGGTAGTCGGTGTTTTGGGGGGCCCTGAAGTACTCAGTGATTTTACACCTAAGCAGAGGCACCAGCACTCCGGGCCACAGGGCTCTAAGTGACCAGGCCTGTGTGGGGAACTCAGCATCATGGCTCTTCCATCACTCACCCCCACACTCGTCCCATGTTGGGGTCTTCCCGTCCAGCACTTTGGGCACCTTCCTCCCCAGCTTTACTTCCCCACACACCCTCAGAGTCTGAGTCACTAACCCCATTTTCAATTAGAGAAACTGAGGCTCTGAGAAGTTGCTGCATGAGCTTTCCTATCCCAGGGCTGTGATGTGGCCCACCTGCAGGTTTGAATCCTGGTGAACTGCCCCCAAGGCTGTGTTGGCACGGGAACCCTGAGAAAGGCCTCTGAGCCCAGCAGGAAGGGTGAGTCCCTTGAGGAGGGGGGATACAGGGGAGGGATGGTGCTAGCAGGGGAGAGGGCTTGGCAAGGGGGCCCCCTAATAACTACCAAGGTCACCGGGAGCAGGAGGCTGGATTTGGGGCATGGGAAAACAGGGCTCTGAATACTGGGCAGGGAGTAGGGGGGTCAGTGCAGGTTTGGCGGGGCAAGGGATCCCATCCAGGCAGTCTCATGCGAGCCACAGCATCTTAGAGTGGAGGGAGCTTAGTGAGTACTTTACCCCCTCCTTCCCCCAAGCTTGAATCAGACACCAACCAGAGAGGAGCCACCCTCAGTGGGCCTCCTATCTGGGGGCCCTATGTCTCCCAGGCAGGGCATGCTGCCTGGACAACCCAGAGCTGGCCACCTGTCAAAGGAGGGATCTGTACCCAGAAAGGCCTGAGTGAGAGGACCAAAGGGAGGCCCTGCCTACCTGGCTCACCGGGACACTCTTGTGTTGGTTGCTGTTGTCCATGTCCAGGCCAACGAGGCAGATGGGGTGGCATCCCCCACCCGCAGGTTGTAGAATGACCGAGAGGAGCTGGTGTTGCAGACCCCTGAGATGAAACTTTGTAAGTGTGTGGCGGCCATGGGCACGGTGGAGACAGGAAAACAAGGCACTGCTGGAGGCGGAACTGATGCTGGAGATCTTCAGGGAGGACGACCCTCAGATCTGTGGGCAACAGCAAGATCAGCAGAATTCTGGGCCCTGCAGAGCTACCCAGGCCGGCAGCTAGATTCTGGGGCTTCTACAAACGGGGCTGCCTGGCCCCACAGTGGGTACGGAGTAGGGGATGGTGGCACCAGGACTGGAGAGGCTGGGGAAGAGCTGTTGGGGAGAAGGATGGGAGGTCACCTTGTTTTCCTGGGCAGCAGGGAACTTTGGCCAAACGAGCACATGCTGAGCATGTTGGTAACATCCCTGGGACAGGTCACAGGACTTGGAGTATGGGCTGCCGCTGGTCCTGGGCCCCATGGTGGGGGTCTGGGTGGGTGAATGGGCTCTGGGGCACTCATCGGAACAGAGGGCGGTGACCCATGCACGGGAAGATATGAGGAAGGTGCACAGAGGGTGGTGTCCCTTGGCACACAGGGCTCAGCCCCCACGAACAGTGCTCCTTGGAAAAAGTCAGCTACTGCTTTGGCTCCTGGAGAGCAAAAGCACCCCAGGCAGTGCATGGTCCACGGAGGCCAGGCCAGCCTGGTGACCGACAGGTGTTCCACCTGGCAGCAGGGGAGTTTCAAGGTGACACTGGAACCTGGAGGTGGCCTGGGTAACAGGTGGGCAGGAGGTGTGTGGCTAACCTCGTCCACTCATCTGTGTGTACTTAGCCACCCAGCAAAGGAGACCCTGGAAGGAGGGTTCTGAGGCTGGCAGATTAGAAGATGCCCTTGCTGAACTAGAAGAGCGCTAGGAAAAAAAAAATCAGTGAAACAAATGTTCCTTCTATTAAGGTTTACAAAATGGTCAAATTTTTAGCTAACTGACTCAGAACAAAAGGGAGAAGACTGAAATTACTAACATCAGAAACGGCAACAGAACTAATGAACCCTACAGAGAGAAAAAGTGTTATAAGGAATATTATGAACAATTGTAGGCCAACAAGTTGGTTAACTTAGATGAAATGGGCAAATTCCTAGAAACATACAAACTACCACAACAGACTCAAGAAGAAATGGAAAATCTAAATAGAGTTATAATAAGTAAAGAAGTTGAATCAGTAATCAGAAACTTCCCAACAAAGAAAAGCCCAGGACCAGATGATTTCACCGATGATTTCTCCCAAATATTTATGATGTAACACCAATCCTTCTGAAACTCTTAAAAAAAGTAAATAAATAAATAAGGCTGTGCTCAGTGGCTCACACCTGTAATCCCAGAACTCTGAGAAGGTGAGGCAAGAGGATTGCCTGAATCCAAGAGTTCAAGACCAGCCTGGGCAACATGGTGAGACCTCATCTCTATAATAAATTTTTTAAAAAATTAACCAGACATGGTGGCACACACAGTAGTCCCAGCTACTTGGAAAGCTGAGGCGGAAGAATCACCTGAGCCCAGCAGGTCGAGCCTGTGATGGCCATGATTATGCCACTGCACTCCAACCTGGACCACAGAATGAGACTCTGACTCAAAAATAAATAAATAATAAAAATGTAAAAATACAAGAGGAAGGAACAGTTCTTAACCCATTCTATGAGGCCAGCATTACCCTAATACCAAAGACAAAGACTTCATAAGACAAGGCAATTACACGTCCAAGTCTATCCTGAATATAGATGCAAAAATCCTCGACAAAATTCTAGCAAATAGAATCTGGCAGAATGTTGAAACTATTGAAAGTACAAAACATCGTGATCCAATGTGATGTATCCCAGGAATGCAAGATTTGTTAAACACTGGAAAATCAACGTAATATACCACATCAGTAGAATGATTGAAGAAAACCACATGATCATCTCAACTTAGGTAAAGAAAGCATTTGATGAAATCCTAGCACACAATAAAAGAGAAATAGAAGGGAAATTCCTCAACAGGATGAAAGATACATATGAAAAACTCACACCTTACCATCATGCTCCATGGTGAAAGCCTGAAAGCTTTCTGCCTTAGATAAAGAGCAGGATAAGAACACCTGCCTTCACCACTTTGTTTCAACACTGCTGGAAGTTTGGCCAGTGCAATTAGGCAAGATAAACAAATAATGGCACTGAAATTGGAAAGGAAAAACTACAAGTATCTCTATTTTTTGAAGACGTGAACTTAATGTGTAGAAAACCCTATGGAATTTTTTTTTTTAACTGTTAGCACTCTTAAACAGTCTCAGCAGTTTCTGCAGAGAATATGAACACATACGGATCAAAGGACTGCAGTTGAGGCCGAAGGAGTAACTCCACATATGTATGTCAATTGAGTCTCATCGTAGGTACCAGGATCATTCAGTGAGGCAAAAACAGTCCCTTCCTCAAATGGTCCTGGGAGAACTGGACATCTGCATGATATTCACAAAGGGGGGAGTTGGAGCCTTACCTAACACCATATTAAAACTTGGCTTAAAATGAATTAAGGAACTACTTTTGAGACTTTCTCTTAGAAAACATAGGGGCAAATCTTCATGACCTCTGATTTGGTCATGGTTTCTTAAGTATGAAGCAAAAGGCACCAAGCAGCAGAAGAAAAAAACAGGTAAATTGGACTTTGTTGAAATTAAAAACTCTCCAGTACACTCTGAAAAGAGTCAAAAGAGAACCCACAGAATGGTAGAAAGTTGTGCAAATTACAAAGCTGATGAGGGTTTTATATCCAGAATACATAAAGTATCTAACTACTCAACACCAAAACACAAACGACCCAATTAGAAATGGGCAAAAGATTTGAATAGACATTTCTCCAAAGTAGATGTACAAATGACTATGAGTACATGAAAAGATGATCAGCCAGACTCGGTGGCTCAGCCTGTAATCCCGTGCTTTGGGAGGCCGAGGTGAGTGGATTGCCTGAGCCCGCGGGTTCGAGACCTGCCTGGGCAACTTGGCGAGCCCTCATCTCTACAATAAACCAAAAAATTAGTTGGGTGTGGTAGTGCGTGCCTGTAGTTCAGGTTACTTGGAAGGCTGAGGTGGAAGGATCGCCAGAGCCCAGCAGGTCGAGGCTACGGTGACCGGGAGTGGCCACTGCACTCCAGTCTGGGCGACAGAGTGAGGCTCCAATTCAAAAAAAAAAAGATGATCAATATCAGTAGGTGTTAAAGAAATGTAAATCGAAACCAATGTAAGATGTAAGGCAAGTGCGGAGAAAGAGGACAAGCCAAGTAATTAAAGAAAATTTATTAGAGGGAAAGAAAAGAAAGGCTGGCCCTAAAGAGCCAGCAGGCTGTTCTTTGGCGTGTCCTTCTTATATCCCCTAGCTGGGGTCTGGTGGTCATGTAGCACATGTAGTTCTGAGGAAGTACGTGCTGGTGGTCATGTGGCTCCTAGATGTGACCTTGAGGAAGCAGGCCGGTGCTGGTGGTAAAGTAACCTTGAGGATGCAGGTGTTGGCAGCGAAAATTAAGACGTTGCTTAAGAAAGCGGGGAAGGAGTAGGGAGGGGTGAGTGGGGGTTGTGTAGTTCCCTTACATAAGGAGGTACACCACATCCACTAGGGTGGTCATAATTTAAAAACAAAAATAACAACTGCTGAAGAGAGGGTGTTGAGGAAATTCAAGTCTCATATTTTGCTGGAGTCAATGTCAAATGGTAGGGAGCTGTGGAAAACAATGTGTCGGTTGCTCAAAAAGTTATGCTTGGTGTTACCATTTGACCCAGTAATTTCTTTCCTAGGTGCATATCCAAAAGAATTGAACACGAGTATTCAAATACCTGTGTGTACATATCCACAGCAGCACTGTGAAAGACTATCCTAAAGAAATAAAACAGCTTAAGAAAAGGAAAGCCTTGATCTACAAACGATTTCACAAGCTTTCACTAGCAAAATGCTCTAGTTCTCGCCTCTGTAAACAGCTTTAGGCAATTTTTGTAGTCTGTTACAAGATAAAGCAATTGTAGAACAAAGCATCTCTCGTAAAGGCTAAGTAAACAAAAGCAGGGCCAAACGGGAATGTGTGATTTAGCCAACTGCAGCTGTAAAAGACCCCCCCCACACCCAAATTGTACTTAAGCCCAACCCCGCTGAACAGCGGGGGGGGGGGGGGGGCTCAATACACTTCTCTTTGAACTTTGACTCGGCTCTAGACACTGGCTCGATTCCCTATTACAGCACAATTTACAATAACAAAAGGTGGAAGCAACCCAAAAGCCCATCAACAGATGAGTGGGCAAACATAGTGTGGTCCGTCCACACAGTGGAATAGTATTCAGCCACGAAAGAGACGAGGTATTTATACATGCTGCAAAATGGATGAGCCCAGAAAACAGTTTGCTGAGTGAAAGAGATCCTTCACAAAAGGCCACCTATTGTTGAGTCCGCTTGTATGAAAAATCCAGAATAGGTAAATGGATAATTATGGGTGGCCGATGAGTGGTTGTCAGCAGGGGGCACTCTAACACTATGTCTGGTGCGTGGCGGGGGCTGCTTCGTTACAGGGTTTCTGTTTGGGGTGATGAAATGTTTAGAACTAGACAGTGGTCTGGAGCACAGGATAGCCAATGTAGTTAATGTCACTTGATTGGACAATGTTTTAACATGTTTTAAAATGTAAAATGATGTATATCAATTTTATAACATAAAATACCATAAAAGTATACAGAGGGAAAAACAAAAACAAAAAACAGAAACAAAAGGATGCCTTGACAGGTGAGAGACGGGAAAGCCCTGGCTCTGGAGTTGGACTGCCTGAGTCTCTGGAACTGTGTCTAGCTGGAGCACCTGGGACTGCGATAGGCTTTTGCTCAGGAGCTGGTGCTGGGGTTGGGTCTGGCTGTATAGACAGCACCAGCCCTGGCTCTGGAATGGGTGTCAGAGTTGGCTCTAGATCAAGAGGTGGTGCTGTAGGTGGTTCTGGAGCTGGAACCAAGACAAATTTGGCTGGGCACGGTGGCTCACACCTGTCATTCCAGCACTCTGGGAGGCCGAGGTGGGAGGATTGCTTGAGCCCGGGAGTTCAAAACCAGGCTGGACAGCATGAGCAAGACCTCGTGTCTACAAATATATATATATATAATATATATATATAAGCTGGGTGTGGTAGTATGCACCTGTAGTCCCAGCTACTTGGGAGGCTGTTGTGGAAAGAATTACCTGAGCCCAGGAGGTTGAGGCTGTGGTGGACGGTGGCAGTTTCTCTGGAGGTTGGAGTGAGAACTCTACTAAAAATAATAATAATAATAATAAAAGTAAAGCTTCGCTGGCTGTCTCTGAATGGGTGCTGCAGCGGGTTCTAGCCTTAGAGGTGACCCCAGAACTGGGTGAGAGCTGCCTTGCTCTCTCAAGTGTCTGGTCGTTCTGGTGCTTGAACTATTTCTGGCTTTGGCATTGGAGCCAGAGCACTTGTTGAAAGCCCTGGAGGTAGCGCGGGCAGATGCCTTGAAACTGGCGCGGGGTCTCTGTATCTGACTCTTCTTCTGCATCTGGTGATGTGGTGGTGAATCTGGCATTGACTCTTGTTTTATAATCAATATGGAACTGGTTCAAACTCTGGGAGCTGGTGCTAGAAGCTACTGCTGTGAATGGTGCTGAAGTTTGGGATAAGGCGCCTCTGACTCTAGAGTGGCCATTCAAGTTTCTGCTGGAGCTGCTGGAGCCTCTACCACTAAAGATGGTGGAGATGCTGCTGGCCTGGGCTCGACCTCTGGAACTGATGCCAGAGCTGGGGCCGCAGCTGGCTCTTCCTCTGAACCTGGCATTGACTCCAGCTCTGCACGTGGCATTGGCTTCAATTCTGTAGTTGGTTTGGCAGTTGGTTCTTGCTCTGTTTGAGGCCTGCCTCAGCGCCCTCCCGTGTGCAGTGGGGCGGGCATGGCGGCCGCCTGCCTTCTCCCAGGCAGGGCACCCTTGTTCTTCAGGAGACGACAACGTGAGTGAGGCGACCAGGGTTGCCTACCAGCTCACCAGGATGCTCTTTTCCGTTCTGCTGTTGTCCACATCTGGGCTGACACGGATGGGGTGGCGTCCCCCACCTGCAGGTTGCAGGGTGGCCGCTTGGAGCTGGTGTTGCAGACCCCTGAGAGGAAAGCTTTGGATGAGGGTGGCGGAGGCTGAAGGTAGCAAGGTGCTACGTGAGGTGGAGACGATGTTGAAGTCCTCTGGGATTTCAGGCAAGTTGGTTCCCAGAATTATGGGGGATGGGAGATCGGCAGAAGCCTGGGCCCACCCTGCAGGGCATCTGGGGCCAACATCCACTTCTGGGGTTTCTAGAGGCTCCGCTCAGGAGTCAGGGCTTCATTGCCCCTTTGTGGGCAGAACGGTGCCAGGATGGGTACCCGAATGGGAGGGGATTTGAATGAAAGAGCTGTTGGGGAAAGGACAGGCATCTTTTTTCTTTGGCTGCCGGTGGACTTCAGGACAAAGCTCCTTCAGAACTGGAGGAGCTGGCTGAGCGTGGCACCAGTTATTCCCACCTTGGGAGGGACCGCACCTAGCTGGTCCCAGAACTGGGATGGGAGCTGCTGCTGGTCTTGGGCTCTGTGTTGGGGGCCTGGCAGCATGAAGGGCTGCTTTGCCGTGGTCGGGCCTGCTGGGGAGTCGGTGCTCTAGGGTGCCCCTGGGCATGGATGGCAGTGCCTTGCCCGGGGAAGGTGTAAGGGATGTGTATGGAGCCCAACACTTGGGGCTGACGGGACTGGGGGCACACTGGACATAAAAAACCTTATGTCTAAACACTAAACTACATAATTCTAAGTCATATAAGGAGTGAATATACTTATATCATTTTTTACTCAAGCAGTATCTAGTAACTTATAACCAAGTGAAAGAAAGCATCTTAAACGTGCTTCAGAGTTTAACCATTGCATATGTTAGAAAGGGCCAAATGGCATGGTGGCAAATGAAAAAATGAACAACGGTGTTCCTAGGTTAGCTGTGAGTACTTCGCATAAACATGCCATTTTCTTCTTCCACGACTGCACAGAATTCTTCAGCTGTATCAACAGTAAAGGTGGAAGATAGAAGGGCCTCAGCTTCCCCGGGCTCGCCCTGCGGCCCGGGGTCTTCGGCCCACCAGGACCCTGTCAGTCAGGTGGGCCTCCTTCTGCCCACTGTCTCCCAACAGTGGGCAGAAGGTGCCCGGCTATCCTGATCCCCTCTAGTCTGCGACCGCTTGGCCATTAGCCAGACCCCAGGGGAGGGCAGACTTGTGATGGCTCTGTGTTAGAGGTGGCTTGCAGGATGTCCTTGGAGTCTCTTCTGCTTCATGCAGACAGAGCTGAGGCGGCTTATCTCAGGCATGGAGCTAGGCTTGGTGGTACATGCCTGTAGTCCCTGTACTTGGGAGGCCAAGGCGGAAGGATCGCCTGCGACTGGGAGGTCGAGGCTGTGGTGAGGCCTCAGCTCCAAAACCAAAACCAAAAATAAGATGCTGCATCACAGTGAGGGGCAGTATGCTCTGGCGCTGACCATGACCATGAGCTGGAGCTGACGGCGGTGCTGGAGCTGCCGGGGTGCTGGCTGTGGTGAATCTGGGCAGGAGCTGCGGCTCAGCCAGGGCTGGCACGGGCTGTATCCTGGGAACGTGCTGGAGCTGGGTCTGCAGCTGCCTCTTGTTCTGGGACTGATTCTGCTCCAGTCAATGCCAGAAGGGGTGCGAGAGCCGACCTGGGGGTGGCTTTGGTGCTGGGGCCACCAGTCCAAGTGCTGGCACCACCAGTCCAAGTGCTGGCACCGGAGGAAGCTCCTCGGGTCTGCAGCTGCCTGGGCTCTGGCTCTGCGGCTGGCCCGGAGCTTGTGCCAAGGGGTGGCTCTAGCCCTGTGGCGCCCCCTGCTGGCCGTGGAGAGATGCTGCCGTCTCTGACAGGCTGTGCGCTCAGGGTGGGTGCAGGACCTGGGCTCATCGCTGGATTCCCGGGACCGCTCACAACAGGTGGCCGTGCACCAGCGGTGGCTGCAAGAATATGTATGTGAATCTAAGACTTCTTTGCAGTTCAGGTTTCCCTTCTGTAAAATAGGAGCACCTGCCTCTCAGGGTACAGGGGTCCTGCCCCTGCAGGGATCGGGGGTCTCTGGCGGTGTGACGGCATCACTGATTCAACTGAAGGGATAGATATAAATAGAAAGAAAGGGGGGAGAAAGAAAGAGACTGGACTCCTGCTCAAGTGACCAGAAGCCGTTTAATGGGTGTAATCCCATCTGGATGGAACTAGAGTCTATAATACTGAGTGACCTCTCCCAGAAACAAAGATCCGAGTATCACATGTTCTCACTCATATAGTGGACCTTGAACATCCAATGTAATACTATAAGAAAATGACTGACAGTAGTGGGAAACTATGGGGGGGAGGGAGAGGGGATTAACGGTAGTAAATATCTGTCTGGGGACAGGGAAACACCTCTTATCAACAAGGGTGCCTGAACAAAATGTACTTGTATACCTAACCCTTAACTGTACCTCACAATATCATAATAAAAAATATTGATTATTTTAAAAAATGGGTGTAATCCCAGGGCTTTTATCCCCAAACTTTGCAAAGTTATCATCACAGGACAATGGCCCCTAGGATAAATTTGAATAGCCGATGCCAGCTCGATTTGTCTTTTCATTAACTTGGACAGGTTCCTGCTTTCCCTGTCCATCTTTGCCACGTGCCTTAAAGGGATCATAGCCCATTTGTAGCATTTGTGCTGAAACTTTGTCATTAGGGCTATATAAAAGTATGCCCATTTGTGAAAGAATGTCTCTTCCCCATAAAATAAAAGGGATAGATGGAATAACATATGGGCAAAAAGTTCCTGAAGTTTCATTGTCTGTCCAATTTAAAATCTTAGAGCTTTTGGCTACTGAAGGTGCTCAACCAATGCCTATGAGTCCCGAAGGAGTTATTTGAGTAGGCCAGGAAGCAGGCCAATCCTTCCCGGCAATACAGGAAACATTGACTCCGGTGTCTAACAAGCCTTTAATTTTAACTCCTTGTATATATAAATCTTTTAGAGGTCTGGAATTAGTAACCTCCTGAACCCAAAAGGTAATATTGCTAGAACCAAATCCAGAGTCACCCCTAGGCAGGTTAGTTAAAGTTTTACCTGCTTTATGATAAGGCAGGAGCAGCAATTGGGCTATTCTCTGACCTTTGTTAAACTGCACAGATTTATTAGGGGTAGCGACAAGCACCTGGATTTCTCCTGTGTAATCTGAATCTGCCACTCCAGGAATAACGGAAATTTCTTGCAAAGACAAGGAGTTTCTGCCTAATATCACTCCCACTATTCCTTCCGGGAGAGGACCCTTTACTCCTGTAGGAATTGGGGTTACCAGGACATCCGGGGTTGATATTGTTGAGGTGGAGGAACAGAGGTCTGGTCCCGCGTTCCCTGGGGTGGCTCGGACAAGCTCTGTGATGGAACGAAAGGAATGAATGGGTTCATGGTGGAAGCTGCCCCTATTGTTATTTGGGGCCAGGGCTGGCCCCTCTGGCTGTTTCCCTGAACTGGGATGGCTTGTTGCTGAATTAAGGGAGTGTCATTTTTGTGAAATTTAAACCGATACTCTTTTGTCCAATGATAGCCTTTTTGACATTTAGGACACAGTGTTTTTGGTTGAGTAGCCCCAATAGGTGGCTACAGTGTGCCTTGTAAACTCGCCATACCTTGCTTAGCTGGACAATTCCTACTAATATGTCTGAATTGCCTGTAATTAAAGCAAGACTGTAATGAGATATTCTTTTGCTTATTACTTGTATACTTTTGTTTGAATTACTTATATTACTTATATATTGCTTATATATCCTTTATATTACTTATATTACTTATTTTACTTATATATTACTTATATACTTTTGCTTACTACTGCTCAAGCTCCCTGCATTCCTATAAGAAAAAGAAAAGTGTAATTAAGTCCAGGCTTTATTTCATTATTCTCAACCTTTAAAAGAAAACCTTAGAAAGAGGTGCAGTAACGGCAGCAAAAAGGATGGTCTCCTCCTCATCCTCATCATCGTCAGCAATTGTCTGATATTATCAATTATATTGCCAGTCTTTTTTATCAGTCTTATTAAAGCCTGACAAGTGTTATTAGTGTTTTCAAAAACCAATTGTTTAACTAAAATTTCTGCTGCCTCTTCGCTAGTAATTACCTGTTTGATGACGATGGTTAGTCTGAAGATGAAGTCCTTGCAGTTTTCATCTGTCTTTTGCTTTATCTCAGACAAGGGTGAAGTTTGAGTGGAATCAGCAGGCAACTTTTTCCAAGCTGTAGAAGCACAGTGGCTTATTTGAGTATACACTTCTCTAGGGAAAACTATTTGAGCATTATATGTGGCGTACTGCCCAGTACCTGTCAGCATATCTTTTTTTTTTGAGTTGGAGTCTTACTCGGTCACCCAGACTGGAGTGCAGTGGCCGCTCCCAGCCACCGCAGCCTCGACCTGCTGGGCTCTGGCAATCCTTCCACCTCAGCCTTCCAAGTGGCTGGAACTACAGGCATGCGCTACCACACCTGGCTGATTTTTTGATTTATTGTAGAGATGAGGTCTCACTGCCCAGATGGGTCTCGAACCCACGGGCTCAGGCAATCCACTCACCTCAGCCTCCCAAAGGCGCGGGATTACAGGCTGAGCCACCGAGCCCGGCTCAGCATATCTTTAACAATAACAAATGTATCTGTTGGCCGATTTTGATTTTGTGCCATTGGAATTTGTACCTGATCTTCATACTCTGTTCTCCATAGTAAATAGGCTCCTCTGGATAAGCAGCTTTTAACCAATTGTTGCCAGTCAGAAGCAGTCATCCAGCGAGAAGTGAATTGATCTAAAATAGTAAGAGTATAGGGAGCCAAAGGACCATATTGTGAACTGGCCTCTTTTTTTTGTTTGTTTTGTTTTGTTTTGTTTTTTTGAGTCGGAGTCTCACTCTGTCGCCCAGACTGGAGTGCAGTTGCTGCTCCCAGCCACCGCAGCCTCGACCTGCTGGGCTCCGGCAATCCTTCCGCCTCAGCCTTCCGAGTAGCCGAAATACACCCGGCTGATTTTTTGATTTATTGTAGAGATGAGGTCTCGCTGCCCAGGCAGGTCTCGAACCCACGGGCTCAGGCAGTCCACTCACCTCAGCCTCCCAAAGGTGCAGGATTACAGGCTGAGCCACCGAGCCCGGCTGAACTGGCCTCTTTTAATTCTCTTACCAACTTGTAAGGTAAAGGCTCCCATTGCGCTTGGCCCACTCAATCAGCGTCAGTAATAGCCACTGGAAAACATGCTGATAAACTGAAATCTCCTTCCTTCTCTGCCTCTGCTTGAGCAGCCTGTATTCCAAAAAGAAAAGGAGGGAAGGCACACTGCCGGGTGTAAGGTTTAGCTTTCTTACCTCTGCCTTATGGAGAGGGACCTGTGGAAAAGGTGGATTAGTGTTATTAAGGTAATTGTTACCGTGGTAATTTGTGGCTTCATTCTCCAAACCTGACATGTCCTGTGGGGATAATTTATCATCATAATTTGGAGGCACAGGCAGCAGCAAAAAGTTTCTTCATCATCCTCATCGTTAATAGCCTTTTTGGAAGGAAATTTCTCATGATCATGCTGGGGATCTAAACCATCTTTGATTAAATTCCATAAAGAAAAAGCATTAGGTGGCACCTTTTCAGGCCCATGTTGAGTATAATACAGTCTTAGTTCTTCCCCCACTTTTGCCCAGATATCCAAATTCACTGTACCTTCTTCAGGAAACCAGGGACATTGTTCTTGAACAAAATGTAAAAAACGAGCTAGATCATTGGAAGAGACTTTAGTTCCACGTTTAGACAAAGTATTCAATAAGATACTGATGAACATTTTCCATTCCTTAGAGTCTCTCTGGCCCATGATTATATCACGGCTCTGGCATCACAAAAACTATACTTACCCGTTCTCACTCTGCCTGTCTCTACAGGGGTCTGCAGCACCCTGGGTAAGATCCTAGCCATCCTGAAACGAGAAAAGGCTTACCTTTCCAGAGCCCCATGGTTGGGTGCCAGTTGCGGGGGTCCTGCCCCTGCAGGGATCAGGGGTCTCTGGTGGTGTGACGGCATCAACGATTCAACTAGAGGGATAGATATAAAGAGAAAGAAAGGGGGGAGAAAGAAAGAGACTGGACTCCTGCTCAAGTGACCAGAAGCCGTTAAATGGGTGTAATCCCAGGGCTTTTATCCCCAAACTCTGTAATGTTATCATCACGGGAACTCCTGCTGCTATGGTTACACAAAAGGTAGCAAGTGCCTTTCACATGAACAGGTTCAGGTGCACACAGGACACCCCCCACTCTCAAGCAGATGTATTTTTTAAACATGAGGAAGAACATGAGAAAGAACAACCATAAATTGCCTTTCTGTTTCTTATCCAGTTTCTATGTACCCTAAATTGTTTACAGCTATATAACATTGTTCAATGCTTATACCTGAAACCAACATAATGATATATTACCTTTTACTATTCTATGCTAATTCAAACTGGTTTCTATAAAACAGTTGGTGCTGTGGTTACACTCTCCTAGCACCAGCTGGCCTAATTCAAACTTCACTGGCCCCCCTAAATCAAACTGAACTAACCACACTTTTATAATAAAATGGTTACTAAAATTTTCTTAATCTATATAAACTATATTCTAAAACCTATATCTATAAATTTCTAAATCACATCAAGAGAACCTGTGACTTGCACTAAGTCTCTTCAATGTGACTCACAGTTAAACTTAATTGTTTAAAAGCAAAAACCATAAACCATGGAAAATGGGAACAATGGACTCCCAAGCTAGCTGTGTTCGTTCCGGTTTCAGAGTCCTCTGTTAGAGCCAGCAGGAGCCTCTCCTGGTTGCTTGTGCCAAGTGGAAAAGGGGGGAGGGAATGGGGTCAACAGCTCCTGAATGCATCCTAGCGGTCTCGGGGTCAATGGCCCTTCCTGATCCCTAACGCTCAGTGGGCCTCTGTGGCCAGCTCCCAACAGCAGGGTTTGTGAGGACAGCACTGATTCTTTCATTCATGTATTCGATGATCACTAAGTGCCTCCCAGGTACCAGGCTCTGTTCCAGGGGCTGGGAATACAACCATGAGCAAGTACCGTCCCTGCTGGTATGGCACTGCCCCAAGCAGAGCTTAAAGGAGGGGGTGCAGGTCTTAGGCTTATGGTCAGAGCTCAGGATCCGCAGGTCGCATACAAGTTCTTGTCCAGCATCCCAGGACAAGCCCAGGTGGTGCCTGTGGTGTAGGGGGTGTGGGAGTCCTTGGTCAGAACGGCTAAGCTACCCAGTATCCCTGTGTAGCCATTCCCCTGGTCCTCAGCTTCTCATCTGTAAAATGGGCATAAGAGGAAATCCATTCCTTGATTCTATAATGAAGTTCTCTTTGATTCTTTCAGACAGACAGAGAAGGCATCTCTGTAGTTTCCCCCTCAGAGAACTCTGGAAGACCAGGGTTAAAGTTCGCTAAAGGGCTGTGTCCCTTCACAGGACTTGCTACTGTCTCCCTTCTGGTCAGCAGCCGAGCTGAGGCAGGACCCCTAGCACCTGACGCCCAATAGTCATGATGAACTAGGTGTTGATGGTACTCTGCTAAGGCAACTTCTCGAGGAGCTCACAAAAGCCACTGGCTGTCTGTGGCACAGATGAGTGAAGGTCAGCCCTACTAGTAGTTGGGTTTGGTCATAGACTTTTCCAGATTGACACATAAAGGGCTTCCTCCTTTCACTCTTTCTTACTAATTTGCTTTCCCAAATACATCATATTTTTTGTGTGTGGATGGTCATTTATTTAACCAGAACATTGCTGGAAGAAATTGGGTTGTTTCCAATCTTTTGTTCTTGTGAAGAATGCTTTGATGAGTAACCAGGTACATATGTCAAGTGTTGAAGTGTTAAATGGGCTAAATTCCCTGAGCTGGAATTGCTGAGTCAAAGGGTAAACAGATTTGCAATCTTGATAGATATGGTCAAACTGCCTCGTGAGAAGAAAATTTATGTATTCCCATCAGTAATGAATACAGGTTTCTGTTTCTACACAGTTTGTATATTTCCAAGCATTTGGATTTGACAATTTTATATATTGTGACTGAGGCTGAGCATATTTTCATGTGTTTAAGGCTATATATATATAAATATATATATATATAAATTTTTTTTAACAAAGTATCTAATACTGTCTTTTGCTTATCTTTCTACTATGTGGTCGGTGTTTTTCTTATCAGTTTCTAGGAGCTTTTTATATATTGGGGATCTGAGTCATTTTGTAAGTATTTTTCCAGCTTATAGTTTCTTCCTTTTTACATCTGGTGCTTTCCTCTCTATGTATTGTTGAGTTAAGTTCTCCCCAGATTGATTGTAAACTCAATACTATCTCTATAAAATGCCTCAGCAGTGGGGGGAATAAATAAATAAAATGCCACAGCAGATATTGCTGTGCGGAATCTGCTGACCTGATTTCAAAATTTACATAGCACTACAAAGGGCCAAAGGGTGCTGCTCTTCACTCTTCTACACAAGATAGTATTGAAACTCACAGCCAGATGATTCTTGAGGGAAGTGTGCCTCTAGGTCTTGCACTAGGAGATAACGCCAACTTATTATGATGCTACAAGAATCGAGGCAGTGAGGGCACAGATAGTCACATAGAACAACAGGAAAAAAAGTGAAGTCCAGCCCAGACACACACATGGACATTTACAAGTCCCATGAGCTTGATGCAGGAAGCCAGACATATTCAAAGGATGAGTCAACATATGAAAATAAATCTGTGCATATGCCACATCAGCAGAATAAAGGAAAAAAATCCCATGGTGATGCCAATGAATGCAGAAACAGCAGGTGTCAAGATTCAACACCCTTCTGTGATTAAAAAAACCAAACCCCCAAAAAAGTACACTAGGAACAGAAGACAACTATGTCAATATGGTGAAGGCCATTTATAAAAAGCCCATGTCTGACATCATATTCAGTGGTAAGAGACTGAAAGCTTTCCTCTAAGATCAGGAGCAAAACAAGGATATTGGCTCTTGTCTCTTCTATTCAAGATAGTATTGAAACTCATAACCAGATGAATTAAGCAAGAAAAAGAAAAAATATCCAAATTGGAAAGGAAGCAGTAAAATGATTTCTGTTTACGGGTGACATGATCTTATAGTTAACAAATCCTAGATTACCAAGATTACCCCAAAAGATGGGTAGAATTGTAAACAAATTTAGCAAGATATAAAACCAATAGATTTTCAGATATAAAATCAACATTCAAAAATCAGTTGCTTTTTTATATGCTAACAACAATCTGAAAAGGAAATTAACACAATTTCAGTTATTATAGCATCAAAAAGAAGAAAATACTTAGGAATAAACCTGTCCTAGGAGCTGAAAGACTGATACACTGAAAACCACACTATATTGCTGAAAGAAATTAAAGAAGACACAAATAAATGGGAAGACATTCTGTGTTTCTGGGTTCAAAGACTTAACATTGTCAAGACACCACTTGAATTGATCTACAGATTCAATGCAATCC
Organism: Carlito syrichta; assembly: GCF_000164805.1. Taxonomy (NCBI): domain Eukaryota; kingdom Metazoa; phylum Chordata; class Mammalia; order Primates; family Tarsiidae; genus Carlito; species Carlito syrichta. Next base: position 90,137 of record NW_007079802.1, on the reverse strand, counting down.
CTGTCAAAATCCCACTGGCATTTTTAAATTTTTGCTGAAATGTACAAATGCATCCTAAAATTCACATGGAAGCTCAAAGGACCCCAAACATTCAGGACAGATTTGAAAAAGAATAAAGTGGAGGACTCCCACTTCCTGACTTCAAAACATATTACTAAGCTATAGTAATCGAAACAGTGTGGTCCTGGCCAAAGACAAAGATATAGACCAATGGAATAGAAGAGAGAGCCCAGAAATAAACCCCCACATGTATGGTCAAGTGATCCTTGTCAGGGGTGCTGAGACCACCCAATGGGAAAAGGACAGTCTCTCCAACAAATGGTGCTGGAAAATTGGATATCATTGTGCAGAAGCATGAAGGGGGCCCTTATCTTACACCACATGCAAAAATTAGCTAGAAATGGAATAAGGACCTAACAGTAAGACCAGTAACTGTACAACCTCTAGAAGAAAGTATAGGGAAATTTGAAATTGTATATCCGATCTCTCAGATATGAAACAGTACAGTGGCTCATGCTTGTAATCCTAGCACTTTGGGAGACCCAGGCAAGAAAATCACTTCAGCCGGGAAGTGTGAGACCTTGTCTCTACAAAAAATTAAAAATGAACAGGGTGTGACGGCGCATGTCTGTAGTCCTAGTTACTCAGGAAGCTAAAACCAGAGGATCATTTGAGCCTGGGAGGTCAAGGCTGCAGTGAACTGTGATTGCACCACTACACTCCAACCTGGGCGACAGAAGGAGACTCTGTCTCAAACAAAACAAAACAAAGCCCACAACAGCCTGTAATCCCTGCGCTTTGGGAGGCTGAGGCAGGAGGATCACTTGAGGCCAGGAATTCGAGATGAGCCTGGGAAATAGCAAGACCTGTCTCTACAATAATAATAATAATTAGCCTGATGTGGTAGTGTGACTCTAGCCTGGATGACAGCACAAGACCCTTTCCCTACTTTGAGACCAGCCTGGGCAACAAAGTGAGACCTCGTCTCTACAAAAAAATAGAAAAATTGCCAGGGCATACTGGTGTCCCAGCTACTCAGGAGGCTGAGGCAGAAGGATCACCTGAGCCCAGGATGTTGAGGCTGTGGTGAGCTGTGATTGTGCCACTGCACTCCAGCTTGAGTGATGGAGTGAAACCCGTCTGAAATATTTATTTGGGTAAATCACCCAAAACAATGGAACGCAGGGGTATGGAAGAGACACTAGCACGCCCATGTTCATAGCACTATTCACTGTAGCCAAGAGGTGGAAGGATCCAAATATCGGGCAGTGGATGAGTGGGTAAGCAAGTGTGGTACGTAGTATATATGTACAAGAGAATATTTTTCTGTTTTAAAAAGCAAGGAAATCCAGGGGCAACCTCTTCGGGTCCCCTCCCACTGTGGGAGCTTTCTTGTCCTCTCAATAAATCCTGTTTTCTTGCTTAAAAAAAAAAAAAAAAGCAGGGAAATCTTGACACACACCATGACATTCATGAACGTGGAGGACATCATGCCAAGTGAATGAAATAAGCCAATCACAGAAAGACAACTACAATGTGATTCCATCTACATGAGGTATCTGAAATAATCATATTTATAGAAATAGAAGAATGGTGATTACCAGAGACTGGGGTCAGGAGGGAACAGTGACTTGTTGTTTAAGGGCATAGAGCTTCAGATTTGCAAGGTGAAGCTTATGGAGATTTACTTGAACCTGTAAAATTGGCCATTGCCTTGCTAGACTCTGGTGTGGCCATGTGCTCTTTGAGCTATGGCTGTCTCTAGGCTTCCTGGCTTTGGTCCCCTTCCCCACCTTAGGGAGGTGAATCTTCTCTTTCTCTCTCTCTAATGTACTTTTAAATAAACTGTATTTTTAATCTGAAAAAAGAAACTGTAAATATACATAGCACTACTGAACTGTACAATTAAAAATGGGCAAGATGGTACATTTTATGTGTGTGTGTGTATTTAAATCTGGGGTGGATGCACCTGGAGGTGTCCATAGATTTGAAAATGTCCTGTTTCTTGTGGGTACTGGTTACCGTGTTTCTTCCCTTTGGACAATTCATTCAGCTGAACACTTATGGTTTTCCTACTTTGGGTATGTAAATCCAATCACATGATAAACTTTTTCTCTGTTTGGTCTCAAGGCCTGATAGCACAGTGGTTGGTGCAAGACTCTGGAATTACAGAGTCCAGATTCATATCCTGGATCTAACCTCTTCCAGTCTAGGAGACCTTGGCCAAGTGACTAACTCTCTGAGCTTCAGTTTTCTCATCTATAAAATGGGCTGCTTATGATACCTCACACAGCTTTGAGAGGACTTTGTCCTTGCTGGAACAGAGCAAGAACTCAGTAAATAATGGCTCCTGCCACTGTTTTAGTTGGTCTTCACTCTTTGGGATAGGGAAGTGATAGATTGTGGACTGTGGGAGATGGAAGAGAAGGTAAGAATTTAGTCCAGAGACATTCTCAGGATGAGAGTTAAGGGGAACAGAGGAGAGCTGATGCTGAGGTGCAGGAGGAAAGGTCTAGAGGCCTAGGGTCCCTCTGTCTACTCTCTGTCTCAGTCAACTTCCTATCTGTAAACATGTGAGGGTGACTAACCAGATCATCTCCATCGGGTTAGTCCTTCCAGCTACCAAATTGTAGTGTTGGGAAGGTCATGGAAAGGCAACTCAAAGGCAAACATAAATTTCCAAGTTTGATTCAAACTCAAACACAAAGGTCCAGAAACTCAGGAGTTAGCAAAGCAGATTCTCAGTGATAGGAATATGGGCTGAGTCTCTCTGCTACAGTATACATTTTAAATTTTCTAATCTTCTGCAATATGTCACCCAAAATACTATACATGATCTACCCCATATCCCTATATATCTATATCATTTTATAACAAGAAATTCTGAAAGTGTAGACATGCCAGACACTAGAGCCCAGAAAGAATCTGGGAGGGCAGAGACAAGGATGACTGCAAGTCATTCCTAGACACTTGCTTGTTTCACTGGGTTTCTTACTCTTCAGTTATCTACACTTTTTCTTTTTTCAGTTGAAACTAGTCCAACACTTTTGAAGTATTTAACTTTTTAAATAATACTGAGGGCAAAACAATGAGAATAAAAGTTCTTTCTCCTCACAATTTTCTGAGACTAGACTGGACAGAATGTTTGCTTGTCTCAGGAACCTGGCATTGGAAGTGTTGTCAGTGGGCATGGATAGCATGGGCCTCTTATAGATTTCTTCTTATAGATTCCTTCTTCTTCAGGAGTCAAAGCCCAACACACCAGTGTTTCCACTGGAAAATCCCCCTAGCTGTTCTCCCTGAGATTCGGCCAAAGCAAGTAACCAGCCTTAGACTTGACACCATCATATGAGCATTGGCATCCGAACCACGGGAGCCTTGAACTCAATGTGGTCAATCTGTAGAACAGATATTACCTACTGCCTTCTTTTTTGCTCATGTGCTGATTATAAAATTGGGAGATTCCACATCAAAATATGAGTTTCTGATTTCTTCTTAAAAATCAAAATATTTACAGGCACGGTGACACAGCCTGTAATCTCAGCACTTTGGGAGGTCGAGGCGAGAGGATTGCCTGAGCCTGAGTGTTCAAGACCAGCCTGGGCAACTTGGCGAGACCTCATCTCTACAATAAATCACAAAAACTAGCCGGACTACTGAGGATGGGAGAGACCAAGTGTGAATACTGAGAAGAAACATACTTTGTCACCACATATACTAAAATACAGAGGAGGGTGGATACCAAGTATAAACTAAGGATGCCCCCTAGGTAAGGGTTACTTGGCTCTAGTCAACAATGCCATGTGGGATTCCAGCTCAGAATAGTTAAATATTTTTATTTTTTTTTGAGTTGGAGTCTCACTCTTGTCGCCCAGGCAGGAGTGCAGTGGCACGCTCAAGGCCACTGCAGCCTCTACCTGCTGGGCTCAGGCGATCCCTCCACCTCAGCCTTCCAAGTAGCTGTAACTGCAGGTGTGCACCACCATGCCCAGCTAATTTTTTTGACTTTTTGTAGAGACAAGATCTTGCCATGTTACCCAGGCTGGTCTCGAATCCTTGGACTCAGGTAATCCTCTCACCTCAGCCTTCCAAAGTACTGGGATTACAGCATGAGCCACCACACCCAGCTGGTCTCCACCATCTTTAATATTTACACTTGGTTTCCATCATCCTCAGTACACTTCACTTCCACCATTCTCAGGATTTACACATAGCCTCCACCGCCCTCATTATTTATAGTTGGTCTCTATCCTCCTCCATATTTACTCTTGGTCTCCGTCATGCTCCATATTTATACCTCCTCAGTATTTAAACATTATCTCTATCGCTTTCCATATTTATATGTGGTTTCCATCATCCTCGGCATTTAGACTTCGATTCCACCATTCTCAGGATTTACAATTAATCTCCACCATCCTCAGCATTTGCACTTGGTGTTCAGCCTCTTCACTATTTACACTGGGTCTCCACCATCCTCTGTACCTACACTTTGTGGTCAGTCTTCTCAGTATTTACACATGGTCTCCCTCATCCTCATATTTATACTTGGTCTCCATCACCATCAGTACGCCTTGTCCCTAACCTCCTCGGTATTACCACTCCAGCCTCCTCAGTGTCTACACCTAGTCTTCAGGACACTGTATTTACACGTGGTCTCCATCATCCTCAGGATTTACATTTGGTGTTTACACTTGGTCTTCACTCTCCTCAGTATTTACAATTCATCTCCCTCTTTCTCTATAGAGTAGGCCCTTTGTATCCATGGGTTCCACATCTGTAGGTTCAATCAATCAAGGCTAAATTATATTTGGGGGGGGGAAGTTCATAAAATTCTGAAAAGCAAATTATTTTGAATATCCTGAGCGCTGAGCGCTGCACTGAATTCTTGGAAATGAAGTGGTGTGTAGGCATTGTATTAGCTATTATAGACATTATAGAGGTGACTTAAAGTATACACAGAGGATGTGTGTAAGTTATATGCATGTACCTCACAATTTCATACAAAGCTCCTGAGGATCCACAGATTTTGGTACCACTGGGGTCCCTGGAGCCAATCCCCCTTGGATATTGAGAGATGGCTGCATTCATACTTGCTCTCCAACCCTCCTCAGTGTTTACATGTGGTCTCAGTCTCTTCAGTATTTACATTTGGTCTCTAGCAGTAGTTCCACTTGGTTTCCATCATCCTCGGTATTCATGCTTGGTCTTCACCATCTTCAGTATTGACACCCTGTCTCCAGCCTGCTTAGTATTTACGTTGGTCTCCATCACCAACAGTCTTTACACCTGATCTCCATTATCCTCAGTATCTGCACCTTGTCTCTATCATCCTCAGGATTTACACTGGGTCTCCATCATCTCAATATTTGTGCCTTGTCTCCAGCTTTCTTTATTTTTACATTGGTCTCCATCATTATCAGTATTTACAATTGGTCTCCATCATCCTCAATATTGACACCTTGTCTCCAGGTGTCCTCGGTATTGGCATTACCTTCATCATCCTCAGGATTTACACTTGTTCACTAGCCTCTATCTGTACAATTGGTATCCATCCTCCCCTGAACAGTCGGTCCTTTGTATCTATGAATTTAATTCATGTAATTTACATCCGGAGAAAGTTGAAAGATGAGAAATGAAGAGAGGAAGGGACATTTTTAAAAAGCATTGCTGAGAGTTAAGAATCAGATGAATGTGGACAAAACCCAACAGATATAGAACACCTTTGTAATTCTTCATATGCATCTCTATGGAGACTGGGTCGCAGGGAATCCCAGCTTGTTATGTGCAGAATGAACTTAGCAACATGTCGCCACGTCCAAGAATGAATCTGCTGCTGGCCGCCTCATCCACAGATGAACTCTCGTCTTCTTTCTTCTTCCTCTTTCCACTTCTGACTGAACTATCACTATTCCTGGGCCAGGAATGACTTTAAGGATCTCTCTCTCTCTCTCGCTCGCTCTCTCTCACTCTCTCTCTCTCTCTCTCTCCCCCTTTCTCTGAGTCAGAGCCTCACTCTGTTGCCCAGGTTGGAGTGCAGTGGCACAGTCATGGATTGCAAACTCGTTAGCACACAGTGGGCACCTGTAGAATAAAACCTCTTCCTGACATATTATTATTAGTAACAGGTGGCAGAGAGCAAGAAAGTATAAGCTGAGGGACATAAACAGAGAGGCAGACCTCTGCTGCACTGGTGCTGGATGTGAACAGAGGTAATGGGCAGGAATTGCATGACCCTGGGCACCTCCTTGTTATTCTATACATTCTATGTCCCCAGGCACTGATTGACTTATGCATATATTAAAACCATGATGGATGACAGTGTGGGCTGCGGAGTGTGCAGATCTGGACATAAGTCTCAACTCCTAGTGATCTGGGAGCCCTTGGGCAGGTCCCTTAAGCCCTATGGGGCTCAGTACTACCTCCCAATCCATGGGTATAATCACATCACCTACAACTGCATTCCCCGGTGACCAGAATAATCTCAAAAGGCAGACAGTGACCTTCTCTCTCAGCTCCACCTCAACCCAGAAGGTGTCCTAGGGGGAACATTTGTGATCAGTGGGAATGAGATCCCTGCCGAGGGGTGGGGTTCTCTGAGAAGGAGCTGGGTATCCTGCATATATGGGCAACCCTAAACCCAGCAGTTTCAGTCCTGGCCAGGCAGGACTCCACCTGGGTCTGTGGGGAAAGGGCCTGTCTCCAGGCAAGTCAAACCAGGACGCTCCAGGTGTCTCACAAAGGCACATTGGCTGAATCTGAATTCAGTGCAAGGTACTGTGCTAAGGAAAATACAAGCTGAATGGCAATAAAGGCAGCATCCCTGCATCCGCATTTGAGTCGGACGCGCTAAACTCCTGCATTTGAATCCAACCAACACACAAGCACGTTGAGACAGGGGAGAGGTATTGGTGGGAGCTGGGGTGAGGAAGGCGAGAGAAGGGTCAGGGAATGGACGGGATAGGTTGCCGCAGGAGAGGACTGGAAGGATGGTGGGTTTGGGATGTTAGAAGACAGAGGATCTGGGAGAAGGAGCAAGAAGAGGGAGGGTAGGGCACATGCAGGGAGAGTAGGAGTTTTCTGACCTTGGGAGTCAGGGTGGATCAAGACAGTGTGGGGGTCTCTGTGGTCATCCAGGGTTTGGGTGGGCTGAGAGGTGGGATGGACTTGTGGACAGGAGGATGGGGAGGGCAGAGTGTGATTAAGGAGGTGTATGTGGTGGTGGGCATGCCGCTTGGGACTCAAAGTACTTTGATCCTTATTCCAGGGATGCCTAGAACTCTGAGTTCTGAGCCTTTGACCTCTTTAAAGGGAGAAAGACTTGGTCTCTGTTAGGGACGCTTTCAGCTTCTTTCCCTGACACAGATTCCAATTTGGGCACTAAGGGAAAGTGATTGAATTTGGGCAGGCACGACAAGAGTCATCTTCACCCTGTGCCTTCCCAAGTGGCTAGGTTCCTTGTCTCCCCTCCACATCTGTTCAAAGGCTTGGGAAAGGAAGGGAGGGACAAGCATTCCAAGCCAAGGGAAGGGGGAGAAGAAGACCCAGGCCAGAGAAAGCCTGGGGTGTGAGCGGGTGGAGTGAGGCTGGAGTGAGGGCGTTGGGAAGAGGGAGGGTCCTTCTACTACCTTCCATCCATCTATCCACCCATCTCCTATCCATCCATCCACCATGACAGGACCTTGGGAAACAATGGGAATGGAAAAAAGGAGCTCACAATGGTCCTGGGTCCTCCTGGCCACTCTGTGAGGGAGGGAGAATTCTTGCTTCCATTTCACTAATGAGAAAACTGAGACTTAGAGAGCTTGCCCCTCTCTGCCCTGCAGAGTGTCAGTTAGGACTTCAACCCTGGCCTGTTGATCCCCGTTGGTCCTGACAAGGAGGCTGCGCCCAACTGCTCCAGGAGGGACCACGAGCTTATTGCGATGTCAAGTAATTTAACTCTATTACCTTAGAGGTGTCTCTGTGTGTCTTATTAATCCTAGCCTAATAGTCATCCAACTACCCAATTTTTATTCACCCATACATACATCCACCTACCCATTCACCCATCTACCCACCCACCATCGATCCATCCACCCATCCGCCTTCCATTCACCCATCCACCCATTTATCCATCCATCCATCCATCCATCCATCCATCTTCCACCTATTCATCCACTCATTTATTAGATGAGTGAGCAATGTGGGATAGAAACTATTATAATTGGCCAGGCCTATATTTATTTTCCCAGCACCAGTGAGAGCTCCCAATTCTCTAACCACTACTATAGCCAAACCCTTTCCCCCAATGTCAAGTGCAATTTCATACTGGTGATTTGCATCAATGACAGTGCACCACCATCCCTGGGTCTTGGGACTGACCCAGCACCATGATCTGGTTTCCCAGCACCAGCTCCTGCCTTGTCCCTAGGGCTCCTGGAACTCATTTTCCTTGACTTCAGGGACCTCCCATGGCAAAGACGGAGGAATCCCTGAACCCAGAGACTGAGGGTGATTCTCAGGGTTGAACGAGCTGTGTCCCTTCAGGAGTGGGGAAAAGGGAGGACTTAGACAAGGGTGCTTACTTGGGAAAAAGCAAAGAGAGGAGAACTTGGGTCACCAAGCCCAGATGGACCAGAATGTGGCTGGAAGACCAGCTCCCAGAGATGGAAAGGAGGACATGGGGAGTACAATAGGTGGAAATCTTGGACCCAGCAGTGGGGCCCAGGTGCTGTTGGGAATGCCTGGTCCACAGGCTTGAGTGTCAGCACAGTCTTATGAGCAGGTCACATCAGCCCCAACAAGAGGCACAGTTGGGTCCCAAGGAGACAAGGCTGTGATGGGTCGCTGGGAGGCCAGGAGGTTAGTGACTGGAAACTGGGTAGCATTGGGACATTTGCAGATATTCAATATTATTCTGACAGTTCTGTGGATTTTTGATGTTTATGGCATGTTTGGTAATGACAGGTTTCATTTTTACTATTGACTCTAATGCAGTAGTCTTGCAAAATGTAAACACATAACAGAGATAAGGTCAAGATGGAGTCACCTGTGTCAAACCCAGACAGAGTTGGGAGGTTAAGAAAGGAGGACCCCTGCACACATGGCCATGATAAGAACGATTACAAAGACTCCCCAAGGGGCTCTTACCCACACATGCCTGGAATAAGAACTTTTCAAGGACTTGCCTAACTGCAGCCCGCTACATGAGTCACAAGGACAGCTAACCGACACAAGGAACACTGGCTCAGCGCACGTTCTCCACTAGTGAACGAACCTCAACTCCTTCGAAAGCCCCTGCAACCAGTGTTCTCTTTGTTTTAAAGCAACTCTTGTATACTCCTCCTTTTGCCTTTGAACGCTTCCCCAAAGCTGGGTGCGGTGGCTTACACCTGTAATCCCAGTACTTTGTGAGGCAGAGGTGAGAGGATTGCCTGAGCCCAGGAGTTCAAGACCAGCCCAGGCAACTTAGTGAGACCTTGTCCCTACAATAAATCAAAAAATTAGCCTGGCATGGTGTCGCACGCCTGTGGTTCCAGCTACTTGAAAGGCTGAGGCAGAAGAATAACCTGTGTCCAGGAGGTTGAGGCAGTGGTGAGCCATGATTGTGTCACTGCACTCCAGCCTGGGCAACAGAGTGAGACCCCCAACCCCCCCCAAAAAGCTTCTGGTGCCTCAGTTTCCTTGGATATGCCTGTTTTGATATAGCCTGCATATCCCAGATTGCAACCTTCTGCTCATTCCTGAATAAAGGCATTATGTTTGGAGAATCTTTCTCTGTTTGTTATTTAGGTTGACACCTCACATTTATAGAGGGGCTTAAAATATGCAAAGTTCCTGCCAAAAAAAGGACTTTGACTTCTGAGGAAACTAAGTCTTAGAAAAGCTACAGAATTGCCTGTGATTTCACCATGAGGACAATCAAAAGAATCGAAGTATCCTTTGGAGGCATCGGGGACTAAGAAAGAGGGGAAGACTGACCAAGCTGGGATGTGGGGAGGGCGGGTCTGGGAGGGGGCAGAGCCAGGGCAGGGGTTGATCCTCTCAGAAGAGAAAGGAGAGGTTGCCTGGAGTTTCTGAACCTGACCTGGATGGAAGGGGCAGTGGTCAGTGTCCTCAGCAGCCAGGGTGCGCCCATGGATTGGGACCCTCAAGTCTGACCTCAGAAAATGGTGGGTGGGGTTGGGTGAGCCCTCACAAGGCCAGTCCTTGGGTCATTTCTGTTGAGCTGGATCTCAGGGGCTCGTCCTTATAACCCTCTCCCCACCACACCCACCACCCAGCATCTGAGCTCCATGGGTGGCAGCCCTGTGGAAAGCACCCCAGGACCCTCAGGCAGAGCCACCAGCACCCACCCCTTCATCCAGTCCCTCGTGCCATTGGACAAGACTGAGTCCTCTGGTCCTTCCGCCCGCTTCCCATCCCCACCCCAGTCCCAGCAGATCCCCCAGGGAGGCAGAGTCATGGACACTGCTGAAACTCTTTATACAGAACCAGGAGAGAGGGTGCAGGGCATGGAGGAAGGACAGCAGGGGCGGGGGAGAGGGTGTGCAGCCAGGTGAGTAGCGGTGGTGGGGGGGCATCCTTCCATATCCCTGAGCAGGACAGAGGTGCTGGGTCATGCTGTCCTGGGTGCCCCCTGCTCTAGAAAGGAGGGGATGGTCAGTGGGGCAGGACAAGGAGACTAGGCCAGGGGCTGCAGGGTGGGGGAACATGCCAGGCTCTCAGAGGCTGCAGGGCTGGCCTGAGCAGAAAACGGGGTCTTATCTGCTGTCTCCCCACAACCATCATCTTTCCATGTGAGAAAAGCCTGGCGAGGGTGTGGCCAGAAGAAAGGAACACCTCAGGACCTGGGAAAGTGCACTGGACTCATGACAGGCCCAGCTTAATGTGTCACACTCGATGCAGAGGGCTGGTAAGTTCCAGGTGACAGGACACATCTAGGGAGCCTGTGTGCTGGGCAGGTGGGGTGCCCCCCACCATGGGAGCCTGAGGAGGGGGTGAAAGGGTCATCACACCTGATGTACCATTGGTGGCCCGACAGCTTCCCCGGTGCCCGGGGCATGGAGGGGGTCAAACCCCCTCTGTTGTTTGCAAATAGTGCACTCAGGTGATAGTTCAAGAAAAGAAAGAAGTCCCTAAATGTCCCGGGAATGTAGCTTAGGACAGACATGATCTTAGCGCAGAGAAGTTAGGGTCCCTTCAGTCTGCAACTTGGGGGTGCCCTGGTACATCTTGAGGTCCCACTGGGTGCATCTTGACCTCAGTACTCTTGTTTGCTTCAAGGGTCACTTACCCTAGTCTTGCTTGGGGACACAGCTTTCTGTAGAGACCAAGAAAAACCCAGGCTGAGAAAATGTCCTAGACAAGGGACCAGACCCCAGCACAGCCTGGACCCTCTGATAACCAAGACCCTGTGAGGTGACTCGGGGGGACCTGGAGGGACACTGGAGATACAGAGAACACGGGGAGACACAGGGGGACAAGGGAGTCATGGAGTACCCTGGAAGTCACAGAGATTCACGAGGGGACACAGGGGCTCCGGCAGAGCTGTCCTCTCATCTGCCTACCTGTCTGTACAGGTATGAAGATGCTACCATCCAGGAATCTCTTGTGCTGTGTGTATCTCTTTAATACTTCCAGAAACTCCAGGTCCATGTTGGAATTCCTACCTGCAGGTGAGGTGGGCAGGTGGGCAGAGGTGAGAATCATTGCATGGCCCACAGGGAGCAGATGCCACAAGGAAATGGCCACCACCCAGCACTGGGGACAAGAGGGGAGGAAAAGCCAGAGAGCAGATTTGGAGCTCTGGGTTGGGGACAGGGGACACAGGAGACTCCAGCACTCAGCCAACAGGTCCCCAGGAAGCAGGATAGTAATGAGGACACCCCGAGCCACTGAGTGACCCTGAGGGTCACTCCCCTGACCTTGGAGGACTTTGTGTCCTGGAGGCTCTGGGCTGCCCTCTTATCCTAGAGGTTCCTTGCTCCACAAAGACTACATGTCAGGACACTACCCTGACTTAAGATAACTCCCTCCTACGCCAAAGACCCCAGGAAATAGTGTTCCGCAGATTTTTGTCACTGAGGGCCATGGCTGCCCTGCACACTCCATGGCAGAGCTCAGGGAGCTGAAACAGGCCATGTGGGCAGCACACAGTGCCTGGCACACATGGACTCAAATGCTGCTCCTCTCAGAGGGGCCAGACCTACAGCCAGAGAAGGGCGGGTGTCATTTCCAGTAGATCTAGGGAGCCAAGACAGTGGGCAGAGTTGCTTTGCAGCCGACTCTGTCCTCTCCCCATATTCCTGCTGCTACGTGACCCCTGCCCCTCACCACCCTGCCCACTGTCTTTGCTCCCTAAATCTACTGGAAATGACACCCGCCCTTCTCTGGTTGTAGGCCCGGCCCCTCTGAGAGGGTAGGGAGTCACAGAGGGTGCAGGGCTCTTGGGGCGGCAGGAGGCTTACCCATGAGCTTGGCCATTTTGAGTTGTTTCCCCTGGAACTGTGCTTTACAGAATAAGAAGTAGCAGTCCTCCGTAGATGAGGCATCCATGTCCATGTAGCTCAGGCCCCCAACTGTGGGTGACTGTGGAGAAGGGACGCGCTGGCGCCCTAGCACTGTGGTGCAGGTTCCGTTTACCGTGCCTCCCGGGTCTGTCCCTTGTCCCAGGTGCACCAGTCGGGCCTGAGCCCCCCACATGGGGTCCTCCGCAGGCAGGGACCCACATACTGGGGCAACCCTTCCTGGGCACAGGGCCACACCCAGGGCAGGTGAGGGAGCCTGAACTGAAGGAGCCTGGGGGAGGGGTCTCTCCCTGGGGGACGCTGGCCACTTCTGAAAGCCGACTGGGACTCGACTCACAGACACTATATTTGCCGGGCACGTGGGTTTTCTCCAGGACCACGTTAACTTTGTGGCATTGACCAAGGATCTTGGGAGGCAGAAGCAAGGCGAGCAGGGGCATGGTCTGATGCCCACTTCTGCTTTGGGACACGCACCAGGCCCCCCCACCCCTACTCTGATCTCAGAGCAATACCAGGGACCCACTTCTGATGGAGCCCACTGCCCCTTTTTCCCAGCTGAGTCGCCTCCCGAGGTCCCTTCCCTTTCAAAGTTAGGGGGCGTTTTGTGACATCCCACACCCATGAGACGGCAGGAGAATCCCAGCTCTGCAGCCAGCGGTCCCCGCCACACTGGCCTGGCATGAGACTGAGGGACCTTGGGAAAGGGTCCAAGGTGGACCAAGGTGGTTCTCCCCAGGCCGAGCTGGGCAAGTGCTCACCTGTGGGTGAAGGAGGCCTGCAGGTCATCACTGCCCAGCACCGAGAGCGTCACAGAGGAAGAGGACACCATGTCCACCGGGATTCACTTGTTTGCTATACGACCTTCATATACCACTTCTCCAAAAGCTGGAAAACGTGTTTGCTTTGCAGCCGACTCTGTCCTCTCCCCATATTCCTGCTGCTACGTGACCCCCGCCCCTCACCACATGCCGCCAGTACCCTGACTGCTCCCCAAGCCCCACCCCTCACATCACTCAGTCCTGCCTACTGAGAGCGTCAAGGCCAGAGCCCCCAACTGGATCTATCCTCTGACCACAAAATCCTGGTCTCCCTGAAGGCAGAAGGGCCCAGCATCTGCCCCTCTGTCCCACCCTCCTCCTGACCCCACCCACCCAGCCCCGTCTCACATCCGGCTCTTCCTGGGTGAAGGGGTCCTGGGTCTGCAAGGGAGTGATCAGGTCAAGGCCAATAGCCAGGAACAGGGTCTTCATCTCCAGGGTCTGTGTTCTCAGCTGTCCAACCAGTCACTTGCTGGGGCTGGGAGAGATCGTGCAAGTGTCTCCCTTGGCCACCCTTTATAATGCTGGACTCAGGGTCCCCGGGGTTTCTCCCCACTACAACCCAAGGCCAGTTGGCAGGAAGGTAGGCTGGCATTTTGAGTAACAGCTTATGAAGCCCTCAAGACATCAGCAGGTCCCTGTTTTCTCCAAGTGCTAATTCCCACCTTAGTCTGTCTGAAATAGAATGAGGACCAAACGGGAAATAGCTGGCTTTGCGCCCCATTCCCCTGTCCCCACCCATAGTCCTCCTCTGCCCCCCCCCACCAGCTCAGCCATCCTGCAAGGCCATTAGGGGAACTGGAGGTCTGAGCTGCAGGCTGATGAACAGAGGCTTAGGATTTGGAGAGTCAGGTTTTCTTTTCTTTTTCTTTTTTTTTTGAGTTGGAGTCTTACTCTGTTGCCTAGGTTGGAGTACAGTAGCATGCTCACTGCCACCGCAGACTCAACCTGCTGGGCTCAGGCGATCCTTCCACCTCAGCCTTCCAAATAGCTGGAACTACAGACTTATACCACCACACCCGGCTAATTTTTTGATTTATTGTAGAGACGAGGTCTCACCAAGTTGCGCAGGCTGGTCTTGAACCATTGGACTCAGGCAATCCTCTCTTGTCAGCTTCCCAAAGTGCTGGGATTACAGGCTTGAGCCACCACGCCCAGTTGGGAGAGGCAGGTTTTCAACTCAGCATGCCACTGACCCATGCCTCACCCACTCAGCCTCAGTGGTCCCTGTACCCACCTGGATATTCTACCCTGGACTGTCCTACAATAAACCATTTTGTGATCGAGGCCTAGCTTACAAATCTCCTCCACAGAGAGATCTCCCCAGATATGCTATGGAAATATCACCCCTCTCCCCCATCATGTCACCTTCCCTGTTTATTGTCTGTAGAATGTTTGTGTGAGCTTCCCATGGCTACTGTAGCAAATAACCAGAAACCCCATGTTAAAAACAACAGAAGGCCTGGCTCAGTGGCTCAGCCTGTAATCCAGCACTTTGGGAGACTGAGGTGAGTGGATTGCCTGAGCCCGCGGGTGCAAGACCCACCTGGGCAACTTGGCGAGACTTCGTCTCTACAATAAATAAAAAATTAGCCAGGCATGGTAGCACGCACCTGAAATTCTGGTTACTTGGAAGGCTGAGGTAGAAGAATCGCCAGAGCCCAGCAGGTCGACGCTGGGGTGGCTGTCAGCATGCCACTGCACTCTAGCCTGGGCAATAGAGTGAGACCCTAACTCCAAAAAAACCCCCCAAAAACAGAAATGTATTGTCTCTCTGTTCAGAGGGCCATACATAGCTGGGCATGGTAGCTCATCCCAGTACTTTGGGAGACCAAAGCAGGAGAATCACTTGAGGCCAGGAGTTCGAGACCAGGCTAGGCAACATAGTAAGACCTCATCTCTACATGAAAAAAAAAAAACAGCTGGGTGTGGTGGTGTGTGCCTGAAGTCCCAGCTCAAGCAAGAAGATTGTTTGAGTTCAGGAGGCTGTGGTGAACTATGACCATGCCACTGCCCTTCAGCCAAGGCGACAGAGCAAGACCCTGTCTCTATAAATAAATAAGGCCAGACATCTGATATAAGGTGTGGTCAGAACCACACTCCCTCTGAAGACTACAGGGGAGGATCCTTCCTGCCTCTTCCAGCTCCTGGTGGCCCCAGGCATCCCTTAGTTTGTGATTGCATTGCTCTAATCTCTGCCTCCATATCCATGGGGGCTTTCCTTCTGTGTCCCAAATCTCCTTCTGACTTTCTGTATTAAGGACACTTGTTGGCCAAGCATGGAGGCTAAAGCCTGTAATCCCAGCATTTTGGGAGGCCAAGATGAGAGGATTGCCTGAGTCCAGGGGTTCGAGACCAGCCTGGGCAACTTGGAGAGAACTTGTCTCTACAATAAATCAAAAAATTAACTGGGCATGGTGGTGTACCTCCCCTGAGCACTCTCAATAACCCTGGTGATGGAACAGCTTGACCCAGTAATTAATCACAGGAAGGTGCTGTTGGGTGGCACCATGCCCTCTAGGGGGTGGAAAGGGGCAGAGCCAGTACCCTTTCGGGCCAGAGATGAGTGGGCAGGTCCAAGCCTCCCAGGGTCGCAGGGAAAGGCTCTGGTGTTCCCTGTCTGCGTTGACTTTCTCCCAGGGACAGACAGGATTCCGTCACCACCAGATATCAGAGAGCACAGGGTATTCCTCTGGACACCTTAACCATCCAGCTTCTGAGAGGGACTCCTGGCACTGCCCATGCTCAGAAGGAGCCTGGACACTCAGGGTACCTGAGGGGCCTGGGAGGCAGCCCCTCGTGGCTGTAATCCCAGCTCTTTGGGAGGCCAAAGCAGGAAGGTTGCTTAACCAGCCTGGGTCTCTACAAAAAAAAAAATTAGTCAGGCATAGTGGTGCTCACCTGTAGCCCTAGTTACTTGGAAGGCTGAGACAGAAAGATCACTTGAGCCCAGGAATGTGAGGCTGTGAGCTTATGACCATACCACTGCACTTCAGCTGGGTGACAGAGTAAGACCCTGTCTCTAAATTATAATAATAATAATAAATTGGACTTCATCAACATTAAAACTTCTGTTCGGCAAAAGACAGTAAGATAATTTTTTAAAAAACAAGGTACACAGCAGAAAAAGTATTTGCAAATTAGCCAGGTACAGTGGCTCATGCCTGTAATCCCAGCACTTTGGGAGGTGGAGGCAAGAGGATTGCCTGAGTCCAGGGGTTTGAGACCAGCCTGGGCAACATGATGAGACAACAACTCTATAATAAATCAAAAATTAACCGGGCATAGTGGCATTTGCCTGTAATTTCAGTTTCTTGGAAGGTTGAGGCGGAAGGATCACCTGAGCCCAGCGGGTCGAGGCTGCAGTGTCCATGAGCATATCATTGCATTCCAGCAGTGAGACTCCCACTCAAAAAAAAGAAAAGAAAAATGTTTGCAAATTACATAATTACATAACCTAACAAAAGAACATATCGAAATTTTAAACCTCAAGATTAAAAAAGCAGACAACTCTGGCCAGGCTCGGTTGCTCAGCCTGTAATCTCACTTTGGGAGGTGGAGGCAAGTGAATTGCCTGAGCCCACGAGTTTAAGACCCACCCAGGCAACTCGGTGAGACCTTGTCTCTACAATAAAATAAAATAAAATAAAATAAAATAAAATAAAATAAAATAAAATAAAATAATTAGCCAGGTAGCACGTGCCTGTAGTTCCAGCTACTTGGAAAACTGAGGCGGAAGGATCACCGGAGCCCCGCAGTTCAACACTGGGATGACTGTGAGCATCCCACTGCACTCTAACCTGGGCAATGGAGTGAGACTCCAACTTCCTCCACCAAAAAAAGCAAGCAAATAACTCAAAAACAAGAAACAAAATAGGCTGGGTGCAGGGGCTCATACCTAGAATCCCAGCACTTTGGGAGACCAAGGAGAGGATTGTCTGAGCCCATGGGTTTGAGACCAGTCTGGGCAACTTGACGAGACCTCATCTCTACAATAAACCAAAAAATTAGCCAGGTGTGGTGGCACATGTTTGTAGTTCCAGCTATTTGGAAGGCTGAGGCGGAAGGATAGCCTGAGCCCAGCAGGTCCAGGCTGCGGTGGCCATGAACATACCACTGCACTTCAGCCTGGGTGACAGAGTGAGACTCTAACTAAAAAATAAATAAATAACTTGAACAGACACTTCACCAAAGAAGACATGTAGATGGCAAGTAAACACGTGAGATGGTGCATAACTCGTTAGCCACTAGGGAAATGCACGTCAACGCCATCAGAAGACACCACTACACATCAAGCAGAATGGCAAAGTGTTCTCCAAAAAACCTTCTCAACACTAAATACAGGCAAGAAGAAGAGGCAGAGCAACTGGAAATCATCCACTGCTGGAAGAAATACAAAATGGCTCAAGTCTTTTGGAAAATAGTTTGGCTTTTTTTTTTTTTTTTTGAGTTAGAGTCTCACTCTGTTGTCCAGGCTGGAGGGCAGTGGCACCCTTGTGGCCACCACAGCCTCGACCTGCTGGGCTCAGGCGATTCTTCCACCTAAGCCTTCCAAGTAGCCAGGACTACAGGCACGTGCCACAGTGCCCAGCTGACTTTTTGATTTATTGTAGAGATGAGGTCTCACCAAGTTGCCCAGACTGGTCTCGAACCCTTGGGCTCAGGCAATCCTCTTGCCTCAGCCTCCCGAAGTGCTGGAATTACAAGCATGAGGTACTGCATCTGGCCTGCATCTGACTTTTTAGCCATTTTAGAAGGCGTGAGCCACTGCACCCAGCCGGCAATTTCTTATCGGTTTGGAACTGTACTTTCCGTATGACCCAGAAATTTCTCTCATAGGCATTTAAGCAACAGAAATGAAAACATGGATCACACTAAAACTTGTACTCAGTTGTTTATAGCAGCCCCATTCATAATTGCTAAAAACTGAGGCAGGGCGTGGTGGCTCACGCCTATAATCCCAGCACTTTGGAGGCAGAGGGGAGAGGATGGCCTGAGTCCAGGGGTTCGAGACCAGCCCGGGCAACTTGGCGAGAGCTTGTCTCTACAATAAATCAAAAAATGCCGGGATCGGTGGCTCAGCCTGTAATCCCGTGCCTTTGAGAGGCTGAGGTGAGTGGATTGCCTGAGCCCGCGGGTTTGAGACCCGCCTGGGCAGCGAGACCTCATCTCTACAATAAATCAAAAAATCAGCCGGGCGGTGGTAGCGCACGCCTGTAATTTCGGCTACTCGGAAGGCTGAGGCGGAAGGATCGCCTGAGCCCAGCAGGTCGAGGCTGCGGTGGCCGGGAGCGGCCACTGCACTCCAGTCTGGGCGACAGAGTGAGACTCCAACTCAAAATAATAATAATAATCGATCAATCAATCAATCAAAACACTATCCAGGCATGGTGGTGCGTGCCTGTAGTTCTGGCTACTTGGAAGGCTGAAGTGGAAGGATCGCCAGAGTCCAACGGGTTGAGGCTGCGGTGGCAGTGAGTGTGCCACTGCACTCGGTGACAGAGTGAGACCCCAACTCAAAAAAAAAGATAGAAGCATTTCAAGTGTTCTATCCTAATAGGGTGGTCAGGAAAGTGGAAGAAATGCAGCCAGGAGGCTGGTTGCAGAGTCATGCCCCAAAACAGGTGAGGCCTTTAGAAAGCTCTTACCTACCAATCAGTACCAGACAGAATCAGTTCTCAGTGCTGGTGGATTTGGTTGCCATTTGCTGCCTCTTCTGCTCAATCTCGCTGCATCTCCCTCGAGACCTAACTCCATATACCACCAGGCCTCCCTTCCACCCCATCCCTACTGTGACTTGCTTATTTAGGGAGAATCTTCCCAGACTCACTTGCCTGGTGAGAACTTCCTGCTGGCCCTTCTCTTCAGAGGGGTGCTTGCTTGTGCCCAGGTGGCTTTTTATAGTTCCCGGCAGCTAATGGAACTCTTGGATGTCAGCCCCTTTTATTTTATTTTTTTTAATCTTTGTAGAGATGAGGTTTTGCTATATTGCCTAGTCTTATCTTGAACTCCTGGGCTCAAGCGATCCTTCCTCCTCGGCCTCCCAAGGTGCTGGGATTACAGGCATGAGTCCTTGAGCTCGGCTGAAAATTCTTTGTATTATTGGAGACCAGAATCTTTCCAGGGTATGCATGGCTGTATGTGTCTTCTCATCTGCCTTACCTTGAATTTGTTGAGCACTTTCAAACTGTCCCTTATATTTCTGTTCTTTGCCAGTCTCTCCAGAGTTGGTTTCTTTCCTTTAATGTTACTAAAGAACCACCTTTTTTACTTTTTTTTTTTTTTTTTTTTTGAGTTGGAGTCTCACTCCGTTGCCCCGGTTGGAGTGCAGTGGCACACTCAAGGCCACCACAGCCTCGACATGCTGGGCTCAGGCAATCCTTTTGCCTCAGTCTTCCTGGAACTACAGGCGCAAACTACCCAATAAAAAAACTGGCCAATTTTTTTATTTATTGTAGAGACGAGGTCTCACCAAGTTGCCCAGGCTGGTCTCGAACCCTTGAGCTCAGGCAATCTTCTCACCTTGGCCTCCCAAAGTGCTAGGGTTACAAACTTGAGCCACCGCACCCGGCCCACCTTTTACTTTTGAGGCTAGTCTTTGTTGTTTTCCATTGCATTATTATTATTATTTTTTTTCTGAGCTGGAGTCTCATTCTGTTGCCCAAGCTGGAGTGCAGTGGCATGCACATGGCCAGTGCAGCCTCGACCTGCTGGGCTCAGGCAATCCTTCAGCCTCAGCCTTCCAAGTAGCTAGAACCACAGGCATGTATAACCATGCCCAGCTGATTTCTTAATTTATTGTAGAGACAAAGTCTTACTATGTTTTTCAGGATTGTCTCTTGAGCTTAGGTAATTCTCTTACCTCCGTCTCCCAAAGTGCTAGGATTACAGGTGTGAGCCACTGTACCCGGCGCTATTGCATGATTTTTTACTCTTATTCGGGTTATGTTCCTTTTCTTTATGTTTTGGTTTTGCTGTGTTATTTTTAGGATTGATTTTAATGCTTGATTTATTTATTTTAATTTTTATGTTTCTAATGCAGTTAAGGCTATAATTTCCTCTGAGAACAACAAAATACAACTTTAGCTGCATCTTTCTTTTTTAAGTCAGAGTCTCACTCTGTTACCCAGGTTCGAGTGCAGGGACATGATCACGGCTCACCACAGCCTCGACCTCCTGGGCTCAAGTGATCCTCCTGCCTCAGCCTCCCAAGTAGCTGGGACTACAAGGGCATGCCACCACACTCAGCTAATTTTTTAAATTTTTTTGTAGAGGCACGGTCTCATATGTTACCCAGATTGGTCTCAAACTCCTGAACTCAAGCGATCCTCCTGCCTAAGTCTCCCAAAGTGCTGGGATAATAGGCATGAGTCACTGTGCCTGACCCCAACACATTTTGATATCGATCACTATCTTTATTATTTATTCCAAAACAATTCATATGTTCTTTTTTTTTGAGTTGGTGTCTCACTCTGTCATCCAGGCTGGAGTGCAGTGGCATGTTCATGGCTACTGCAGTCTTCTAAGTATCCATCTGCTTCATCCTTCCAAGTAGCTGGAACTACAGGTGTGCACCACCACACCCAGCTAAATTTTCTTGATTTATTCTGGAGGTGAGGTCTCTCCATGTTGCCCAGGCTAGTCTTGAACCCCCTGGCCCAGGCAATCCTCTCATCTCCGCCTCTCAAAGTGCTCAGTTTACAGGCATGAGCCACCGCACCCAGCCATAAATTCTTTTTTATTTTTTTTAGATGAAATCTGACTCTGTTGCCCATGGTGGAGTGCAGTGGCACACTCATGGTCACTGCAGCCTGGACCTACTGGGCTCAGGGTATCCTTCCGCCTCAGCCTTCCAAGTAGCTGGAACTACAGGTGCACGCTACCGCACCTGGCTAATCTTATTTATTTATTTATTTATTTATTTATTTTAGAGACGAGGTCTCGCCAAGTTACTCAGGCTGGTCTTGAACCCCTGGGCTCAGGCAATCCTCTTGCTTCGGTCTTCCAAAGTGCTGGGATTACAGGCTTGAGCCACCGCACCTAGCCATAAATTCTTTTTAACCCAAAAAAAATACACTCTAAATTCTTAGAATCCTTTTTGATCTATGACTGAAAGGGCTCAGGCAATCCTCTCACCTCACCTCCAACTCCCAAAGTGCTGGGTTTACAGGTGTGAGGCACTGCACCTAGCCAATGATGACAAATCTTAAAAACAGCCAGAAGAAACAGAAATGTTACATACAGAGGAAAAATGATAAATTTGAGTGTTGATTTGTCATCAGAAATAAATTTATTTAGATTATAATAGATAAATCATCAGAGAAAAATTCAATTAGAAATCTATATCCATTGAATATAACCTTCAAAAATGAAGGTAAAATAATTTTTCTTTCAGGAACACGAAAACCAAGAGAAGCTGGGCTCGGTGGCTCGGTCTGTAATCCCACGCTTTGGGAGGCTGAGGTAAGTGGATTGCCTGAGCCCGCGGGTTCGAGATCCGCCTGGGCAACTTGGCGAGACCTCATCTCTACAATAAATTAAAAAAAAAAAATTAACCAGGCGTGGTAGCGTGCGCCTGTAGTTCCAGTTACTTGGAAGGCTGAGGCGGAAGGATCGCCAGAGCCCAGCAGGTTGAGGCTGCGGTGGCCGGGAGCGGCCACTGCACTCCAGTCTGGGTGACAGAGTGAGAATCCAACTCAAAAAAAAAAAAAAAAAAAAAAAAGAAAAGAAAACCAAGAGAAGTATTCCTGAGCAGAGCTATGCATTAAAAAAACTGCCAAAGAAAGTTGCCCAAGTCGAAGGCAATGATGCTGGATGGAGACTCAGGTCTATGGATGTCCCAAAGTGTGCCGGGAATAAAGGCTTTCTGGTCAGGCGTGGTGACTCATATCTGTAATCCCAGCACTTAGGGAAGCTGAAGTGAGAAGATTGCCTGAGCCCAGAGGTTCGAGACCGGCCTGGGCAACATGGAAAGAACTGGTCTCTACAAAAAATTAAAAAATTAGCTAGCAGTGGTGGCATGCCTGTAGTCCCAGCTACTTGGAAGCCAGGTGGGAGATGGCCAGAGCCCAGAAGATCAAGGCTGTGGTACCACTACACTCCAGCCTGGGCAACAGAGTGAGACTTCAATTAAAAAAAAAATACAAATAGAAAAAAAATTGCAAGAAGTCATATTTAAATCCAATGATATTCCTTTCTTTATGTGTAAAAAGAATAAATACTCCAATGAAAAGACAGTGGTTATCAGCTGGGCGTAGTGACTCACACCTGTAATCCCAGCACTTTGGGAGGCAGAGGCAAGAGGATTGCCTGAGCCTAGGGATTCAAAACCAGACAGGATAACTTGGGGAGACTTCATCTCTACAACAAATCAAAAAATTAGTTAGGTGTGGTGGTGTGTGCCTGTAGTTCCAGCTACTTGGAAGGCTGAGGCAAAAGGATCACCTGAGCCCAGCAGGTCGAGGCTGTGGTGGCTGTGAGCATGCCACTGAACTTCAACCCGGGTGACAGTAAGACTTTGACTCAAAAAAAAAGGCTGGGCTCTGTGGTTCAGCCTGTAATCCCAGTACTTTGGGAAGCCGAGGCAAGCGATGCTCTGAGCCCGTGGGTTCGAGATCAGCCTGGGCAACTTGGTGAGACCTCGTCTCTATAATAAATCAAAAATTAGCCAGGCATGGTAGTGCGCGCCTGTAGTTCTGGCCACTTGGAAGCCTGAGGTGGAAGGATCACCAGAGCCCAGCAGGTCGAGGCTGCTGTGGCCATGAGTGTGCCACTGCACTCCAGTCAGGGTGACAGTGAGACTCCGACTCAAAAAAAACAAAAAAAAAACAGTGGTTATCAAACTGGATACAAAACAATATCTAATCATACACTATTTATAAGAAATCTGCTTCAAATATTAGAACACAGAGGAGTTGAGTTAAAAGTAAACAGGTTGGGAAAAGATCTAGCATGAAAAGAGTAATCATCTAATAACTGGAGATGGCCAGACAAAGTGGCTCACACCTGTAATCCCAACACTTTGGGAGGCCAAGGCAGATGGATTATTTGAAGCCACGGGTTTGAGAGTTTGAGATTAGCCTGGACAATGTATCAAGACCTCATCTCTACAATAAATTAAAAAATTAGTTGGTCATGGTGGCAGGCACCCGTAGTCCTCACCACTTGGAGGGCTGAGGCGAGAGGATTATTTGAGCCCAGGAGTTCGAAGTTGCACTCTGTTGCCCAGACTGGTCTCATACTCCTGGACTCAAGGGAATCTCCTGCTTTGGTCCACACCACCACACCTGACTCCAGTGTCTTTGCTTCTCTAATATTGAGTCAAAAAATGGAGTTAGAAGATCAAAGCATCACATCATGCTTCTATAGATTATACACCACCAAGAGTAATTGATGTTCACATAGGTTTAGGCTGTTCCAGGCATTTACACAAGGGGAGTTCCAGGTGTGTGTGTGTGTGTGTGTGTGTGTGTGTGTGTGTGTGTGTGTGTTGCTCACAGCAACCCTACAGGGTGGGTGCTCTTGTGGACCTCATTTTATAGAGGAGGAAATAAAGCGATTAGAACCACCCAAGTGCTGGTACCCTGTAGCTGCATGGCATTCATACTGAGTGTCTGATGTCTGACCCCAGGGCCCTGGCTCTCAACCATGCTTTTATCCCCTGGTGGACAAATCATGTCAGGGAGCGCCTGTCTTGGTACACCATCTCTAGGACTTGTGTATTCCTTTGTACATATGAGGGGGACTCAGAAAACTTGGAAGTTGTTTATAAAACATTGTGTACTTATTCTTACATGTTGAAGCATCATTTTCTCTTTCTTGTTTGTTTTTGTTTTGTTTTGTTTTGTTTTAGTTGACGTCTCACTCTGTCGCCCTGACTGGAGTGCAGTGGCCGCTGCAAAAAAAATTTTTTTTTTTTTTAATTTATTGTAGAGATGA
Organism: Carlito syrichta; assembly: GCF_000164805.1. Taxonomy (NCBI): domain Eukaryota; kingdom Metazoa; phylum Chordata; class Mammalia; order Primates; family Tarsiidae; genus Carlito; species Carlito syrichta. The sequence continues at coordinate 65,872 of NW_007079802.1, read as the reverse complement.
GGTCTCGCCAAGTTACCCAGGCAGGTCTCGAACCCATGGGCTCAGGCAATCCACTCACCTCAGCCTCCCAAACCGCGGATTACAGGCTGAGCCACTGAGCCCGGCTGCATCAGTCACTTTTTTTTTTTTTTTTTGAGTTGGAGTCTCACTGGGTCGCCCAGACTGGAGTGCAGTGGCCACTCCCGGCCACCGCAGCCTCGACCTGCTGGGCTCCGGCAATCCTTCCGCCTCAGCCTTCCCAGTAGCCGGAATCACAGGCACACGCTACCACACTCGGCTGATTTTTTGATTTATTGTGGAGATGAGGTCTCTCTGCCCAGGCGGGTCTCGAACCCGCGGGCCCAGGCAATCCACTCACCTCAGCCTCCCAAAGACGTGGGATTACAGGCTGAGCCACCGAGCCCGGCTATCAGTCACTTTCAACGTCCTCTCTGTCTGATGCAACACGCCTATCAAGACGCTTTTTCCATTGCCCAATAGTTATTTAACTTGTCCGTTTTGATGTCTTTTAGTGCCTCTGTCGGTTTTGGTCTCATCTCATCCACATCAGGAAAACATGTCCCTCTGAGGACTTTTTTCACCCAGGGAGACACAAAGAAGTCGCTCAGAGCAAGATGGGCTGAGTAGGGAGGGTGGGGCACAAGGGTTAGGCTGTTTGGGGTCAGAAACTACTGAACACTCAGCAAGATGTGGGCAGGTGTGCTTGTAAATCACATATCATGAAATGGGCAAACGTGTTGAAAGAGTCTCCCCAAAAAATGTACATTGCTCTCATTCATATTTTTGTGATTTATTGATTTTCAAACATCAGGCCCGTTGTTTTGCTCCCATGGGCTTTCTGCTTGGCGCCTCTGCAGTAATTTGGTTGAGATTGAAAGATTTCCCAATTGGTTCATAATAGCTCTCTTTATAGCTGACAAATTCATGTGCTTGCCACCTGAAATGCCAAATCCACAAGAGGAGAGGTGTGGTGGAAGGAAAACAACTTTATTCAAGTGCCAGAAACTGAAGAGGTGGCCAGGCTTATGCCTCCCAGGAGCCATCTCAGCTTTCAAACTGTGTGCAGGCCTTTAAAAAGGGGAAATGGCTGGATGCAGCGGCTGAAGCTTGTAATCCCAGCACTTTGGGAGGCCAAGGTGAGAGGATTGCCTGAGCCCAGGGGTTCGAGACCAGCCTGGGTAACTGGGTGAGACCTCATCTCTACAATAAATCAAAAAATAAGCCGGGCACGGTAGCTCGCGCCTGTACTTCTGGCTCCTTGGAAGGCTGAGGCAGAAGGATCACCTGAGCCCAGTGGGTCGAGGATGTGGTGGCCAGGAACGTGCCACTGCACTCCAGCCTGGATGACAGAGTGAGACTCCAACTCAAAAAAACAAAAAGTAATTTTAAAAAAGGGAAGCTGGGAAGAGGAGCATGTGGACGGAGCATAGGGTTCAGTTCTGCATGCCTCATTCTGGTGGCTGTCTTGAGTCATTGTCCTGAGTCATACCCTTGTCCAGGACCCCGCCCTTGAGTCACTGTCTATCTGGGGTGCTTCCTGGCATTGTCTCAGCCAAGCCAGATTAACCACCTTGAAGTAATCTCTAGGTGTGAGAGAGTTTCATGGTGGGTCTTCACGCCTGGTTTGTTTCAAGGATAACCCCTGGAATTTCTAAGCAAGCACATAGTTAATGAGTGTGTGCGGTGCAAGGGAGTGTCTTGTGGGAAAAAGCAGAGAAAAGGTAATTGTCCGGACATAAACTCCTTCCCCCAGGCTGAAGTGCAGTAGGACGGATCACGGCTCACCACAGTCTCGACCTCCTGGATTCAGGCAATCCTTCCACCTCGGCCTCCCATGTAACTGGGACTGCACGTGCATGCCGTCATGCCAGGCTAATTTTTTGACTTGTTGTACAGACGAGGTCTCACTATATTGCCCAGGCTGATCTCGAACTCTTGGGCCCCAGCAAGCAGGTGAATGGACAAACAGACCAGGGTGTAGGGGGACTCACAGATGCCCCAACAGCCCCTCCATATGAGGGCAGGAACAGAATTCCCAGCTACTCATGTTCTATCATGATTTCTATACTGACATTTCACTTTTTTTTGTAGTCCAATCTGTATGTTTCCAGCTGAGATTTTTTTTTTCTCCCATCACGTAGATGCTTCAAAAATCCTTTCCCACCAGCTAGTATTTTTACCTGTTACTTATATTTTCACACAGACATCCTCCACCCTTCTGGAATGTGCAAGGAGCACAACGTGAGGGAGGTCCCCCGCTGCCCACCCTACCTTGTAGGATGGCGTTCACCCTGTCCTTCATGTGTGGCCCCGTAGACACCATGCCCAGCTCTGCCTTGGCTGTACCTGGCCCCTGCCGGCTCGGCTCATTTCACGACCACACTGAGGCCTCTGCCAAACATCAGGCCCAGGCAGGAGAGGAACAGGAAAGGACACCAGGCCAGGGTGGGAGGCGGGTGATGAGTTACTCAGTGAACAAGCCACGGCCCCTCTGGGAGAAATGATGCTTTGCAGGATCCTCTGGGATGCCTGTTGCATTCGGATTTGGTTTCTGGGGTGTGTTTTTCGCCCACGGTGCAGTGGCCTCCCCTCTCTCACCGTGGCCGGCCTCCCCACATTCCCATGACCACAATGTCCACACAGTCCCTGGCCCCTGGACAAATGACAGAAAGAATAGGATGGGGACAAGGACCTGCAGAGGCCATGTTGGGCTCTGTCTTGCTGGAGGGTGATAACAGCGGCACTGACAACCTCCCTTCAGCCCTGTCGCTGAGCCCAGGCTGCCACAGTGACGTCACTCAGAGGATCCCACCGAATCCCCTTGGGGCAGGAGCCCCACGGAAAACCCACAGGTTGTCTGCAGCCCTGACACTAGGCCCACATTCCTGCCCTCTCCAGAGGCCTCTCAAATGCTCCTTTTATTTTTTGAGTTGGAGTCTTACTCTGTTGCCCAGGCTGGAGTGCAGTGCTCACGGCCACTGCAGCCTCGACCTGCTGTGTTCAGGTGATCCTTCTGCTTCAGCCTTCCAAGTAACTGGAACTGCAGGCATGCACCACCACACCTGGCTAATTTTTTGATTTATTGTAGAGAAGAGGTCTCACCAAGTTGCCAAGGCTGGTCTTGAACACATGGGCTCAGGCAATCCTCTCACCTCAGCCTCCCAAAGTGCTGGGATTATAGGTGTGAGTCACTCTGCCCAGCCCCCAAATGCTCTTGCCCAGGGCACCGCCCATCCCCAGGTGAGCTTGAGTTGTGAGTGGCTCTGCAGGGGACCCTCCAGAATGTCACATGGCCCTCCAGGCCTGTTGGATGCGGTGCCTCCTGGGGTACCATCCCTGCTGGGTCCAACATCTCCCCAGCTTTCTTTGGTGGTTCTCCCTCCCAACAGGCCTCCCAGGGAACCCACACACAAACAGGCCAAGACCAGAACTGCTGATGAGGTACTTTATTTGTAGTGGGGGGGATGAAGGTGGGAGCAGGAGAGGGTTGTAGCAGGAGGGCAAGTCCAGGTGGGCCGGGCTCTGTATTTGGCAGCAGGGTGGGCTCTGGGAGGGCGGACTTGGGAACTGCTGTGCTGGGAAGAGGAGCAGAGGTCAGGGAGCTGCGGTGGAGGGAGGGGCTGCAGGATGGAGCAGATGCCAGGCTGAAACCCTCCTCCATGCAAGCCCCACGTGGTCACTGCAGGGAAGCCATGGAACTCAGGAGCACTCCCTGCTCCTTCAACAAAGGCCTTGGTGGGTGTAGGGAGGATTGGACCGAGCGGGGACCAGGTGCAGGGGATGATGGTGCTGAGTTGACAGTGATGGAACTCCTGAAGGCCTGAGCTGCAGAAGAGCCTAGAGGGACCCTCACCTGGGCTGGGGAGAAGAGAGAGGGAGGCGTAGGTAAAAGAAAGGACGTAGGTTGGGCATGGTGTCTCACACCTGTAATCCCAGACCTTTGGGAGGCTGAGGCAGGAGGATCACTAGAGCCCAAGAGTTCGAGACCAGCCTGGGCCACATAGCAAGACCTTGTCTCTGCAAAAATAAAAAAAATAAGCCGGGCAGGGTGGCACGTGTTTGTAGGCCCAGCTACTCGGGAGGCTGAGGTGGAAGGATCACCTGAGCCCAGGAAGTTGAGGCTGTGGTGAGTCGTAATCATGCCCCTGCACTTCATACTGGGCAACAGAGTGAGACCCCAACTCGAAAAAGAAAGCAAAGAAAAAAGAAAGGACTTCCCAAGGTGCCAGGAATGATGCTCAGGCAGACTGAGATGATGACCTTCTGCCTGGCCCATGGGAATGAGGCATCGCTCCTGCCTATGTGAGAGGGCGCAGGCCAGAGCAGAAGGACTCTTGAACCCAGGGAACCCAGGACTCTGGGTTTTTCCAACATCCTCCCAAAGGGTCACTTACCTTACTCTTGTTCAGGGATGCAGCGTTCTGTAGAGACCAAGAGAAACCCAGGAATGAGAAAATGCCCTGGACAAGGGCCCAGACTCCAGCCCCACCCAGACCCTCTGATGACCAAGACTCAGAGCAGGTCCTTGGCATCCCCGTGAGGGGACTCAGGGGAAACAGGGGTCACAGGGAGCCCTGGAGGTCACAGAAAGACACAGTGAGGGGGGCGTTGGGCAGTCATCTTCTCACCCATCTGCAGGGGTATGGAGATGTCTTCCTCCTGGAAACCCTTGCTCCGAGTAAATTCCTTAAATTCTTCCAAAGCCTCTGGGTTCACGTTGGGATCCCTACCTGTGGGTGAGGTGGCCAGGTGAGCTGAAGTGAGGATCACTGCATGGCCGTGCAGAGAGCAGATGCCACAAGGAGACAGCCACCACCCATCTGACAGGTCCCCGGGAAGAGGGATGGCAGTGGGGACATCCTAAGCCACTGAAGCTCCAGAAGCCACCCTGCAGGGTCATATCCCTGACCTGGAAGGACCTTGTGTCCTGGGGCACTGGGCTGCCCTCCCATCCTGGGGGGTCCACGAAGGTCTCTGTCAAGACACCACATCCCTGCTTGAGGTGACCTTCCCCAAGACCCTAGGATGAGGCTGGGCGTGGTGGCTCACACCTATAATTCCAGCACTTTGGGAGGTCGAGGTGTGAGGATTGTCTGAGCCCATGGGTTCGAAACCAGCCTGGGCAATTTGGTGAGACCCTATCTCTACAATAAATAAAAAAATTAGCCGGGCGTGGTGGTGCATGTCTGTAGTTCCAGCTACTTGGAAGGCTGAGTCAGAAGGATCGCCTGAGCCCAGCAGGTCAAGGCCACGGTGGCCGGGAGCATGCCACTACCTTCCAGCCTGGGTGACAGAGTGAGACGCCAACTCAAAAACAAAAAGACCTTAGGATGTGGCACTTGACAGCCATGGTGTCCAGAATCCAGTTCACCAGTGGTCAGGCCACCAAGGGCCATGTCTGCCCCTGTCTCTGATGGTCCCTGCCCACCCCACCCAATTCCAACTTAAGTAACTTGGACCAGCCACCCAGGGCAGCAGGCTGTCCCTAACACATGAAGGCCAGCACAGAGGTGTCCCATTCCCTGGGTTCCAGCACACGGCTGATGCTGGTTCCACTGACTTCTGGAAGAAGAAACACCAAGGCAGGACGCGTGGGTCTCTGAGGGCCCCTCACCCATGAGCTTTGCAATGTGGAGCCGTCTGCCATGGCGCTGGTATTCACAGTAAAAGATGCAGAAGCCAGGCACCCGCAGCTTCTGAATGTGCACAACCTTCCTTTCCTTGTCTGTAGATGACAGAGAAAATGGCTCTCAGTGTCTCCATTCCCAGAGAAAACATTCAGGACACATCTAGGAACACTCTGGAAGGTTTTGGCAGTCACCCAGCCTCCCCTCCTGGGGAGCATGGACCTGACACGGTCCAGCATGGACCTGACACAGTGGAAAAGCCTCTTCCGGCAAGGTCCCAGCCTTGGATGGAGTCCCAGAGGCCAGAGGACCACTGAGGCTAGAGCTTAGCTGTCCCAGCTCCTAGCAGCTGGCCCACCCTGCTTCCCCGGCCCCTAACCCTCGGTTTCCCCGAGAGGTCAACCGCTAAGATGGCGCCGAAGGAAGGCGTGATCAGGCAGACCCCGTTGTGGACAAGCCTGTCACACCTGGTGTCTGATATTGGGCCATGAGTCCCCCAGGATAGGAGAGGTCGGCCCCTCCTGGGAGGTGGGCAAAACAGGGAGGCTCCCCCCCACCACCACCTGCAGAAAGGCACCCCAGGCGCTGTCCCACGGGAGGGGACTACACAGCCGGGCAGGACGCACAGGATAAGTATTTTTCAGGATCCTCAGTTCTCTCTATCAGAAATATCTTCAGGAGGCATTGATTGTTCTTCCTGGAAAACAAGAAGCACGTTAGCAGTGGCGCCCAGGACACACCTGGGTTGTCCTCAGCCCACCTGGTGCCTCACGCTGGCCAGGTGGCCCGAAAATTCCACTGCCACCCCCGCCAAGGTTCAAGACACTCTGGACTGTTTCCTCTCGGTCAGGAGAATGATTTGTACCACCACCCGCCACGTGTGGGACTGGGGAGGGGGAGAGAAGTGGTCCGAGGGCATCCACAGTGGACGATACTCACAGGAAGGTGACTGTGACCTCCATGTCCCCACCTTCCACGGCTTTCACTATCACAGGAAACACCTTCTTGGGCCTCTGCACCAATGGCAGGTTATCGTCAATGGCCACAGCGTCAACGTACCAGGTCCCGGTGGCCTAACACAGGCGGAGGCTGTGAGCCCATCAGGGGCAGCCCAGATGCTCCCCCACGGCCCTGGACACTGGGACCTGCAGTTGGAACCAGACACTCCTGGCATCCCAGCTGCAGCCCCCACAGGCAGGCTGGGATCTGCACTCCCACACCCCGGGATTGGTTACATACAGCTAGCCCAGAACTCGGGGCTCTCAGCCCACAGCCAAGGCAGAGAGTGTCTGCACCCCGCGGACCCTGAGGCCCAGGCACCCGATGAACCCTTCCTCCTGAGGACCCTCCCTATGACGCAGGACCCCCCAGGCTGCCCTCTGCTCTACCATTTGCCCCAGGAGGGGCCCTGTCTGTGGTGGAACACCAAGACCCCCATTCTTTGGCCACTCCAGGCCAGGAGTACAGGTTGGGAACCCGGCCTCAACAACACCTCCTAAAGCAGGGCCTCTACCTGCCCCCAGCCCAACCCCTCTCACATCCTCCTCCTCCTCCAGGGCGAAGGACAGGGCAGTGACCAAGCCGAGCACGAGGGTCAGGACCAGGGTCTTCATCTCCAGGGCTCTGTGCTCACAGCCTAAGTAGGTCACCTGAGTGTCGGACAAAGCTGTGCTAGCTCCACTGGTGATGGCCTTTATGCCGTCCCCCGGTCCTTCAGCCAGTGACTTGGGGCACTTGGCACAGACCGTACCCCTCCCCCGTGGGCCCTGGCCTGTCTTACATCCGGGAGGGCAGAGTGTTGTCATTGTTGAGATCTGGTGAGTAGCAATTAATTGCCATCCAGAGAGAAAAAGACACCTGATGCCATCCAATGTTTGCGCCATCCAAATGTGCTCACTCACAGGCAAGCCTGGGGGAGGAAGGGCAGGGTGACGGGTGCCCCTGGCGGTACTCCCAGCCACCGAGGGAAGGCCGATGGCATGTGGCACTCCCTCCCACCCCTGCGCCCTCCCAAAGCCGTGGCTGTGACCTTGGTCAAGTTCTCCGGGGGAGCTGGCATCTCCCCTCCTTCCTGCTGAGAGAGGGACAGAGCCTTCTGCATTTCACTGGGCTGCAGATACACGGTCGGCCATTAGCTGAGGCCTATTGTCCCCTAGAGGCCGAGCTCCAGCCTACTCTGGAAGCCCATCCTCCATTGCTCTTCCCCTGGCTGGAATGCTCCACGAGAGCTTCCTGAGGGTGGGAAAGGGCACCACATTATGTCTCAGGATCAGCTTAATTATCACCTCCTTGGACCAAACGAGGGACAACACCACCTCTCATACCCCAATTCACTTCATAGCCGGAGGACAGCTGTGTTTTCCTTACAACACTTGTTCTTTTTTTTTTTTTTAGAGATGTCTCACTCTGTTGCCCAAGCAGGAGTGTAGGGACACAATCGTCCTACCGGGCTCAGGCGGTCCTTTGTCTCAGCCTCCCGAGTAGCTGGGACTACAGGCACACGCCACCATGCCTCGCTAAGTTTTTTTCTTTGTAGGGACAAGGTCTTGCTCTTTACCTGGGCTCAAGCAATCCTCCTGTCTCAGCTTCCCAAGTAACTGAGACTTTAAGGCGCGTTTCACCACACCCAGCTAATTTTTTGATGTTTTTGTAGAGAGGAGGTCTCGCTATGCTGCCCAGGCTGGGGTTGAACTCCTGCCTCTGCCTCCCAAAGTGATGGGATTACAGGCGTGAGGCACCACACCTGGCCCAATTTTCCTATGTGTGTTCATCCCCAGCTCTTCTGTTAGAATTTAAGTTCACCTGCATCGTCAGCTTTGAACCCCCAGTCCCTCAAAACATACCCAGTGTCTCATTCCTTGGGATAAATGGGTGGCATGGGGCATCAAGAGACCACCCACTGGCCTATGTTCAGAATTTGCGACTGAGCTGCCCTGGGCACCTGGCCCTTCTGGCCTCCCCCGCCTCCTTGAGCAAGAAATTTGCCTACTCCCTTGCTGGACCTAGAATCCGTGGGCCTGTGTTATCTGCCCTGAGACCCACTGCTGGCCCTGGCTCTGTAGGGTCCCAAATTAGACACTCCCAAATGTTTGTTACATTTTTATTTTATTTTATTTTATTTTATTTTATTTTATTTTATTTTATTTTATTGAATCAGGGTCTCATTCTGTTGCCCAGGCTGGAGGCAGTGGCACACACTCATGGCTCACCATAGCCTCGCCCTCCTGAGTTCAAGTGATCCTTCCATCTCAGCCTCCTCCCAAGTAGCTGGAAATACAGGTGTGTGCCGCCATGCCTGGCTAATTTTTTTGATTTTTTTTTGTTAGAGACAAGGTCTCCCTATGTTGTCCAACTTGTCTTGAACTTCTGGCCTCAAGTGATCCTCCCACCTCAGCCTCCCAAAGTGCTGGGATTATAGGCATGAGGCACTGTGCCTGGCGCAAGTATTTACTAAATAATACACACTCTCTAATAACCCCTGGAGGATTGCAATGAAGGTGCTGGCATGATTCAGTGCTTGAACCTCAACATGGAAGGTGCTACCCACCAGAATCTCACCCTGGCTGGGGCGGGAGAGATGGCAGAAAAGTCCTAGGTCCAGGCTCTTTCAAGACCAGAGATTAGCAAACAGGCTAGAGATTATCTCAATGGTAAGAGTTTTCTGTTCCCTGTTCTTGTTACCTGTACCCTAGGCACCTTGTATTTCACTTGTGTTATGTGAATTACCGATCTAAATGCTTTACGATACTGGCACTTTTAACTCAATTCTTGAAAAAGATGGTGGAACAACATGCAGATGACCGAGACAGCAGGGTTGCCCCATCAGTCCTATGCTCATTGCAATTGGCATTCTCCGGGCGCCTCTCATTGTCCACGCATCTTGCCTATCCAGTTGGACCCTGGAAGTCCTCCAACTGTGTTAAGTACTGGTTGGGTTCAACTGGTGGTAGACACTGTCAGGAGATAGGATTGGAGGTCTTTGTCACATATGCAGTTAGCAAATATTTTTTCCCATTCTGTGGACTGTCTCCCCACCCTCTTGATGGTTTCTTTGCTTTGCAGAAGCTTTTCCGTTTGACAAGGTCCCACTTGTCTATCTTATCTCTTAGGGCATGGGTTTTTGGGGGTTTGTTCTGGAATTAGTTGCCTATTCTGACTTCCATAAGGGTGTCTCCTGCATTTTCTAAGATTCTTAAAGTTTGGGGTTTTACGTTTAGGTCTTTGATCCATTCGGAGTTGATTTTTGTATATAGTGATGGGTAAGGGTCCTGCTTCATTCTTCTGCACATGGTCAGTCAGTTTTCCCAGCACCATTTACTGAACAAGTTCTCCTCTCCCTAGTGGTTGTTGGTGGAGACTTGGTCAAAGATGAGTTGGTTGAGAAATTGAGGTTTTGTTTCCGGAATCTCTATCCTGTTCCATTGGTCTATATGCCTGTTCTTGTACCAATACCAGACTGTTTTGATTATTGTAGCTTTATGGTCAACTTAAAGTCTGGAATCTTGATACCTCCTGCTTTGTTTCTTTTGCTAAGGATTGTTTTGGCTATTTGTGATCATTTATGTTTCCATATGAATTTCTGTTTTGTTGTTTCCAGGACTGAGAAGAATGATGTTGGTAACTTAATGAATATTGCATTGAATCTGTAGATTGCCTTTGGTAGGATGGACATCTTAACAATGTTGATTCTTCTAATCCATGAGCATGGAATATTTTTTCATTTGTTTGTGTCATCTTTAATTTCTGTGAGCAGTGTTTTGTAGTTTTCATTGTAAAGATCTTTCACTTCTTTGGTTAGGAAGATGCCAAGGTATTTAATTTTGTGTGTGTGTGTGTGTGGCTATTAGAATGGGATTGCGTTTTTATTTGGTTCTCTGCCTGTTTGTTGCTGGTGTATAAGAATTCAACTGTCAAGCCAGCGATGGTAGCTCCTCCCTGTAATTCTAACACTTTGGGGGCAGAAGCAAGTGGATTACCTGAGCTCAAGGATTCGAGACCAGCCTGAGCAACATAGCGAGCCTCATCTCTAAAATAAATAGGCGTGGTGGTACATGCCTAAGGTTCCAGGTACTTGGAGGGCTGAGGCAGAAGGATCACCTGAGCCCAGCAGGCTGAGGCTGCAATGGCCGTGAGCGTACCACTGCATTCCAGTCTGGGCGACAGAGTAAGACTCCAACTCAAAAAAAAAAAAAGAATATGACTGTCTTTTGCACTTTGGTAGGCCAAGGTGAGAGGATTGCCTGAGCCCAAGGGCTTGAGACCAGCCTGAGCAAAATGGCGAGACCTCATCTCTACAATAAATTTTTTTTTTTTAATTAGCTGGGTGTGGTGGTGCCCGCCTATAATTCCACCTACTTGGAAGGCTGAAGCAGAAGGATCACCTGAGCCCAGCAGGTCGAGGCTGCAGTGACCATGAGCATGCCACTGCACTCCAGCTTGGGCAACAGAGCAAAACTTCAACTCAAAAAAAAAACCACACAATGAACATAAATACTTTTTTTTTTTGAGTTGGAGTCTCACTCTGTCACCCAGACTGGAGCGCAGTGGCATGCTCCCGGGCACTGCAGCCTCGACCTGCTGGGCTCCGGCGATCCTTCCGCCTCCGCTTTCCAAGTAGCTGGAACTACAGGTGTGCACTACCACGCCCGGTTAATTTTTTTGATTTATTATAGAGATGAGATTTCGCCAAGTTGCCCAGGGAGGTTGCAAATCCGCGGGCTCAGGCAATTCACTCACCTCGGCCTCCCAAATTGCTGGGATTACAGGTTGAGCCACCAAGACTGGCCCATAAATACTTTTTAAAAATCATGTTTAGGCTAGGACTCAGCAGCTTCATCCAGAAGCATCATTCCAACAGACCCACTCCCACACACGTACCAGAAGATATATCCTATGACAACTTTACTTAAAAATCCTGGAAATACCTTGAAATCCATCAAAATAGCAAAGACAAAATAAAAGTTCATAATTTCATGAGATGATATAATATGTGAGACTTTGAAGGAATAAAATAAATCTATTCATTTGTTCAATGATTTTTTTTTTTTTTGGCATGCTTTCTACATGCTAAGCATTCTTCCAGGCACAGAGGATGTATCAATGGGTAAAACAAACAAATATCCTGCTCTTGTAGAGTTTACATTCTAGGCATAGGGGACACAGGCAAAATAAATCAATGAATTATGGTGCTAGCCATCAATGGCTTGCCTCCAGCCCCATGTGCAGCCTTCATTGCCCATTCTATGGTAATGGAGCTGGGCCCAGTGGGTGTTTCTCTTATGCACCTGGCACCATGCTAAGCTTTGTGTTAGCAGAGACTTAGGAAGAAGGGCCTTCTCACCTGGTTCCATTTTTTGCCTTTTCCATCTTATTCTTTTGCTCTGTACAGCCGGCAGTGGCACAAGTTGGGAACATTAAGGGCATTCACCACACTGAATTCGGGGGACCCCCAGGGATGGCTTCCTATCGAAATTTCAGGGTACCCTCACAAGTGGATTCCCAGTGAATTGTGTAGGCTACCCAGCCCAGACCCACCTGCCCCTGGGAGAGAAGACAGATGGCCAGCCTGCCTTTTGCTATCTGCTGGCCTCTGCTTCGACCAGGGACCACCTCTGGCCCTGGGCAACTCAGCAAACTTCTCCACCATCCCCTGGGCTGCACGCTCTCCCACTAGGTCTGAATCCTGATGCCATTGATTTCTGTCCTTAACTGCTCTCCTGAAATCCTGAGCTATTCTTTGTAATTCTCTTTAAACCTTCCTAGTTGATTCTTCATTATGTAAACTACCCCTGGTCACCCTATTGTGTGGTTTCTGTATCCTGATTGATCACTGATTCGTATAATTATATATTATTTTATATATCCTGTTATTTTAAAAGGTGACAAGCACTATAGAAAGCAGAGTCGAACGAGTTGTTCAGGGAGTGTCAGGACAAGGGGCTCTTTGTACTTTAAGTGAAACGATCACAGACAGCCTCCCCAAGGTGGCTTTCGAACACGGAATTGAAGCCATGAAGGAAATGAGCCGTGAACTGGTCAGCTGGAAGGAGGATGCAAGTGGCAGGAACAGCCAGTACTAGCCTGGGGGAGTGGGAGCTGGAGCAAATGGTACAGGGAGACTGGCCAGAGACGAGTCCAGGGAGAGGGCAAGGCGGGCCACGTCAGGCTTGTGGGCCACCATAAGGACTTCAGCATCCACGCTCAGTGAGGTAGGAAGACTCTGAAGAGCTCTAGCCAAATCTCACTCTGTGGCCCAGGCTGGAGGGTACTGGCTCATTCACGGCCTACTGCAACCTTGACCTCCTGGGCTCAGGCGATCCTCCTGCCTCAGCCTCCTGAGTAGCTGGGGCTACAGACACACACCACCGTGCCCAGCTAGTTTTTCAATTTTTGGTAGAGACGAGGTCTCACTATGTTGCCCAGGCTGGTCTCAAACTCCTGGCCTCAAGCAGTCTTCCCACCTCAGCCTCCCAAAGTGCTGGGATTATAGGCACGAGCCACCACACCCGACCGGATTCGCTGTAATCAGGTATTATGGGAAAACACACAGGCACAGGAATGACTGTCATGACAAAAGCTTTATTTTACTCACAGTTCCCTAGAAACAGGAAGGGGCACACCACACAGAGTGCACCAGGCCAGTCAGGAAGCAGAGGGAGCAGGAGGAGAGCATGGGTGAGAAACTTCATTGCGTTTTCCACAAGAAAGAATGGACGGGTCAGAGAAAAGCAGGCACAGGGTTGGTTAGCTTGAATAATTTCAGCAGGCTCTGGGGTGCGGATGCCATCTCTAGTTGTCTGGTACCTGGCCCTCAGTCGATTAGGGTGAGTAGGCAGTGGCTGGAAATGTGAGAACCTGATAGAGGGGGTGGGAGTATGGGCTCCGGGTTGGTTGGTGTGCATATGAAAAACTTGGTTAGCTGGGCTCGGTGGCTCAGCCTGTAATCCTGCGCCTCTGGGAGGCTGAGATGAGTGGATTGCCTGAGCCCGTGGGTTCGAGACCCGCCTGGGCAACTTGGCGAGACCTCATCTCTACAATAAATCAAAAAAAAATTAGATAGGCATGGTAGCGCGCGCCTGTAGTTCCAGCTACTTGGAAGGCTGAGGCGGAAGGATCACTGGAGCCTAGCAGGTCAAGGCTGTGGTGGCCGGGAGCGGCCACTGCACTCCAGTCTGGGCAACAGAGTGAGACTCCAACTCAAAAAAAAAAAAAAAAAAGAAAAGAAAAGAAAAGAAAAGCTTGGTTTCAGGCAGGTCCTCTGTATTTCTAGAAATTAGCTAACTCGGCCGGGTTCCGTGACTCAGCCTGTAATCCCAGCACTTTGGGAGGCCGAGGTGAGACACCAACTCAAAAAAAAGAAAAAGAATAGAAAAAGAAATTAGCTAACTCTAGGAGGGGCCATTCCTCCACGGTTAGCAAGGCCCCAGATGTCAGAATTCAGAAAACAAAAGACATAGTCAACATAGTAAAGGTTGTCAGGAAGCAGGCTGCACAGTCATTTGAACAGGCAAAGTTTAATAGAAAGAATTATTAACTGGTAGGCCAGGCACAGTGACTCATGCTTGTAGTCCCAGCCCTTTCCGAGGTGGGAGGACCGCTGGAGCCCAGGAGTTCGAGACCACCCTGGGCAACGTAGCAAGACCTCATCACTACAAAAAAATCAAAAAGTTAGCCGCACCTGTAGTCCCAGCTACTCTGGAGGCTGAGCAGGAAGATCACTTGAACCCAGGCAGTGGAGGCTGCGGTGAGCCCTGATTCTGCCACTGCACTCCAGCCTGGGTGACAGTGTGAGACCCTGACTCAAAAAAAAAAAAAAGAATTATTAACTGGTATCAGGGAAGTGGTTACTAAAGAGTAAGGAGAATTCTAAGCAATATAGAAATAACAGAAACAGGTGTAAGCTGAGGTTGAGTAGCCAAGGTAGGAATGCACTTGGAAGGAGAGGCTCGGACTTACCCAGAGGAGGGTAAGTCTGTGGCTCCCTGGATGGCAGAAATTTACCGAGGCTGGGTACCCGCAAAACGCATAGGAAAGTCACCCATAGGGATGCTGCTGAATTCACGGAGGGTAAGCGCCGCTGGGTATCTTGATTGACAGGCAAGCCCCTTGGGACAAAGAAGTTGACTTTCTTCCACTGAGACTCTAGTGCATTCTAGTGAAAATGCCTAACACTGCACCAGCTACAAAGAAATGTCCACAGGGTCCAGCTCCAGCCCCATGTAGGGTGATCAAATGGGAATTTGAAACAGAAGGAGCAGTAAATCTGTAACTGGCACAGAATCCAAATGGCCAGGGAACAGAATGTCCGGGTGCACACTCACCTACCACATCTGCTCTCCTCATCATCCATTTCTTCTCTTATCTTTATTTCCTTTCTTCTACTACCTACTTTAGGCACAATTTGTTCTTTTCTCCTTAAGGTGAAGATTTGGGCCACTGACTTAAGAGTTTACTTTTTTTCTTATGGAACCATTTAAAGCTATAAATTTGCCATCCCTGCAGCTTTAGTTTCTGCAAGATTAAAGCCTTGGGTTACCATGAGGGGCAGTACTTTTTTTTTTTTTTTTTTTGAGTTGGAATCTCACTCTTGCCCAGGCTGGAGTGCAGTGGCACGCTCATGGCCACCGCAGTCTTGACCTGCTGGGTTCAGGTGATCCTTATGCTTCAGCTTTCCAAGTAACTGGAAATACAGGTGTGTGTCACCACACCTGGCTAATTTTTTGATTTATTGTAGAGACAAGGTCTCGCCATGTTGCCCAGGCTGGTAACCCCTGAGCTTGGGCAATCCTCTTGCCTCAGCCTCTCAAAGGGCTGGGATTACAAGCATGAGCCGCTGTGTCCGGCAAGGGGGAGCACTTTCACCAGGAGCTACAGCGAGTGCCCCAATCAACCTGTCGTGTTGGCTCCCACTAGGTCGTTTTGGCATGAGCAGGTAAATAAAATAGTTACTATATCTTGGTGGGAAGTTGGCCCTGATTATTGTGAACTGGTGGGGTTGCCACTACCTAGGAGGAACAGAGAAGACTAAGTTTAGAATCCAGGGGATTCATGGCAGCATCTGCTGGTTACTCCATGCCCAGTGATGCTCATAACTGTCTATCACAATGAGACGACTTCCACGACCAGAGCCTGACAGGAGCTCCAACCCAGAGCTCAGACACCTCAGGGGTGAATGTATGGCGACTCCACTGGACAAGCCACGTTCAGGGTAAAGGAGCACAGAACTGTACTGGCCGGTAAAGCTTCAGTGACAGTCACATGGGACTACATGTCTCTGAGCAGCCTAAGAGGTGGAGGACAGATGGTGATGTGAGGACCCCACCCACATTCCCCCAGATTTGTCTTCCGTGTGTGCATGGGCTGTTCCTGGCCACACGCCTGTGATTCCTTGCTTGAAGATTTTTTTTCTCTAGATGCAGGAGCATGCCCAGACTACACATGGAGCAGACTGGAATTATAGGCTAGGAGTGTCCCTGGAAGTCGCCCTCAATCCATCACAGGCCAGATTGGTGGAGCAGAATAACCTGAATGTGCTCGATGCAGGGTATAGGGAAGCCCCACTTACGACACTCGGATTCTGCTTTCTCTTTATGGTAACTTTGTATGCATGATGGTCCTTTTCTCTAGTCAAGGTAAACTGGGTAAAGTTTCCCTGGATCAGCAGTAACAAGTGATTCTACCAGCAGAGTGGGAGACGTTGGTGACTCGGGTCATTTCTTAGTTCAAACACGTGCTCCCCTTTTGGGATTGCTACTCACTATAGGGTAAGCAGAGCCTGCATTCTGAATTCATCAAATTAACTTCCTGCTTTAAAAAAAATGCTCTTCCAGCCAGGCTCAGTGGCTCAGCCTATAATCCTGCGCCTTTGGGAGGCTGAGGTGAGTGGATTGCCTGAGCCCACGGGTTCGAGACCCGCCTGGGCAACTTGACGAGACCTCATCTCTACAATAAATCAAAAAAATTAGCCGGGCGTGGTAGCACGCGCCTGTAGTTCCAGCTACTTGGAGGGCTGAGGCAGAGGGATCGCTGGAGCCCAGCAGGTCAAGACTGTGGTGGTCGGGAGCGGCCACTGCATTCCGATCTGGGCGACAGTGAGACTCCAACTCAAAAAATAAAAAATAAAAAAATGCTCTTCAGAGGAACCTAACAAAATCCAGAGTTTATACACCATTCACAATGTTCAGGATACAATCCAAAAGTACTAAACATATAAAGAAACAGAAAACTATGCTCGTTCTTAATAGAAAGGACTGACCCTGAGACAACATAGATAGTAGAAATAGCTGGCCAGGTGTGGTGGCTCACTCCTATAATCCCAGCACTTTGGGAGGCAGAGGGAAAAGGATTGCCTGAGCCCAGGAATTCAAGACCAGCCTGGGCAACTTGGTGAGACCTCATCTCTACAATAAATCAAAATATTAGCCTGGCGAGGTGGCACGTGCCTGTAGTCCCAGATACTCAGGAGGCTGAGGTGGAAGGATGGCCTGAGCTCAGAAGTTCAAGACTGCAGCGAGCCATGATCATGCCACTGCACTCCAGCCTGGGCAGCAGAGTGAGATCCCAACTCAATAAAAAAGAAATATTCTTCAAGAATAAAAACTAAGGGAAATATATTCAGATAAAATAAAATGCAAAGCATCTGAGGGCAGTGGGTCCACGGTACAAGAAATCCCCCTCCAAACCCTCTTTTTCAGCTCCCACATAGCACTCTGTGGCCCACTGAGGGTTCTCAGTATTTTCCGTCCCAGGGTGGGAGGCTTCCTTGTAGGGTGAAGCCTAGTTGATGTGTCTGCCTTCTTCCATCACCGATAGCCCACCATCCTTTCCTCTCTGAGTGATAGTCCAGCCTGTTGCCAGGCCTGGGCTCTGGCACTGGCCCTGCAGGTCTGGGGTGCTGGCTTCCCCTCAGAGGTAGTGTGGTGTGCGCATCATGGGCTCTTGGCACTGATCTGTGAGTGTCTGGAAGGACAGTGCAGGGAGACTCGGACACCTGAGTGGGCGTATCAGCCTGCATGGTCAAGTCTACCCACTGATGGAGACCCTGGAGCCAAGGCACTGGGCATTGGTAGTATCTGCTACAAGGAATAACCTCAGACACCTCATAAGAGCCAAGATCCATTCTTGGGATTTGGAAAGCAGAGCCCAGGTGGAACAGAGTTTTCCCAAAAAGTTCTTGACTGTAATCCCAGCACTTTGGGAGATAGAGGCGGGAGGATCGCTTGAACCCGGGAGTTCAAGACCAACCTGGGCAACATAGCAAGATCTCGTTTCAAATAAATAAATAAATAAAAGTCTTTACAGAAAATTTTTTAAAAATTAACTGGGCGTGGTGGTGCACACCTATAGTTCCAGCTACTCGGGATGCTGAGGCAGGATGATCACCTGAGCCCAGGAGGTTGAGGTTGTGGTGAGCCATGATTGTGCCACTGCACTCCAACCTGGGCAACAGAGTGAGACCCCAACTCAAAAGCAAAAATAAAAATAAAAAACTTTAAATCTTGGCCAGGTGTGGTGGCTCATGCCTAAAATCCCAGTACTTTTGTAGGCCGAGGTGAGAGGATTGCCTGAGCCCACAGGTTTGAGACCAACCTGAGCAACTTGGTGAGATCTCATCTTTACAATAAATCAAAAAATTAGCCGGGCATGGTGGTGCATGCCTGTAGTTCCAGTTTCTTGGAAAACTGAGGCAGACGGATCACATGAGCCCAGCAGGTAGAGGCTGCGGTGGCCGTGAGAGTGCCACTGCACTCCAGCCTGGGCAACAGATTGAGATTCCAACTCAAAAAAAAAGTTATTTAAATCTTATAAACCACCAGCACCCAGGAAAGGTGTCTGAATAAGGTGACACCTGTGGATGGCTCACCCCCAAGCTGGTAACTCACTTTCCCAAACCGACTTAGGTACAAACAGGGACAGCCCCAAGCCAGGTCCTGGGGACAGTTCGGGCACAGCAGACTTGAGGTTGGCCTCCCTGGGAACTCAACTCCTACCACACCCTACCCTGAGTTGCTGTGGTTCCCCACCCCCAGGTCCATCCTGCTCAGACTCAAGATCAGGGCTAAGGGCCTAGGTGACCCTGTCCAAACCCACCTGGGGCAGAGACTCCACTCTGTCCTGGGCCTGACAGGTCTTCTTTGTACGGCACTGTGGACCACACCTGCCACCCAGAACCTGAGCTCTGTGGGTGGGACACCTGCAAAACGCTCCCCAGGTGCAGAGCCACCAGGCCTCCCACCAGCCCGGCATCTCATGCTGTTGCCCTGTGGCACCCACCACAGACAACCAAGGAGAAGTCTGGGTCATCTGACCCTTCCACCCAGTTCCTACCCACTCCCCACGCCCAGCAGGCCCCTGAGAGAGCACCCGACCAGCCCACCAAGGAACCCCACAGACAGGATGGAATCACGGACACTGCTAAAACTCTTTATGTAGAACCAGGAGTGGAGGGTGGGTACAGGGCATGGGGAAGGGTAGTGGGGGTGAGAGGAGGGGTGCGGTCAGCCGGGGGGGGGGTGGTGGGAGGGGTTCTTCCACATCCCCGCACAGGTCAGAGGTGCCAGGTGGTGCCTCCCTGGGGCTACTGAGAAGCCGAGGTGCCCTCTGTCCTAGAAATGAGGAGAATGTCTGAGGTTAGGACAGAGAAGGAGGAAGGGCGTGCTGTGGTGTGGGGGACACGTGCTGGCTCTCAGGGACTGCAGGGCGGGGGCACATGCGGGGCTCTCAGGGGCTCCGGCCACCAGATCAGAGCAGACAGAGCAAGTCCTGCCCTCAGGCTGCCCAAAGAACTCCATGCCCACGTGTGAAAAGGTGACGGGTGACTTCAGGCCGACGGGAGGGTGAGGGCAGGGCAGCGATACTGTTCCAGATGCTGGTTCTGCTCACACCTGAGCTGGTGACCTTAGGCAAGCCTCTGAGCCTCCGGTTCCCAAACAATACGCAGCTGGTGAGAGACCCAGGAAATCTGACACATCAGGGGCATGGCTGCCCCATTTCTGAATCTTCTGAGCAACTCGTTGGGTAAACGGAGTCACAGGAACTATTAAGGGACTGGGATGGTGTGGTGGCTCACGCCTATAATCCTGGCACTGGGAGGCTGAGGTGAGAGGATTGCCTCATCTCTACAATAAATACTGGATGTGGTGGTGGTGTGCGACTGTAGTTCCAGCTACTCACACCTGCTGCAAGCACTCTAGAAGACATGGGCGAGTAGACATTGTCTCTACCGACAGTACAGCCAAAGGTGTGTCAACGCAAGAGGTTTCCAAATGCCCAAGAATGATATCCGAGACAGAAATCAAAAGCTTAAGAGCCGAGCCTGTGCCTGCGGCCCCAAGGTTGGGGAAGGGGGTCTTTCCTGCTCAGGTAAAAATAGGGGTGGGAGAGAGGGATCACGTGGGCTCTTAAAGTGCCACTGAATCCCAAGCCTTGGATTTCCTCAAGTGTCCTCTAAATCTGTTCGCGTACCTTAGTCACTTCCTGGAGAGCAGGTTTCTGTAAAAAGTAGGAAATACATGATTCAGGAGACCCCAGGAATTCAGTCAGGACCGGGAGACCCCCCATCGGCCAACATTTTCTATGCCCCCAGAAAGAACAAAACCAAAATAAGAGGCAGTACACATGCTCCCATAAAATGTCACTCCAGACCAGCCGTGGTGGCTCAAGCCTGTAATCCCAGCACTTTGGGAGGCCGAACCGGGAGGATTGCTTGAGCCCAGGAGTTCAAGATCAGCCTGTGCAACACAGCAAGACCCTATCTGTACAAAAAAAATTTTTTTTAATTAGCCAGGCATGGTGGTGTGCACCTGTAGTCCCAGCTACTTTGGAGGCTGAGTTGGGAGAATCACCCAAGCCCAGGAGATTGAGGGTGCAGTGAGCCATGATCGTGCCACTGCACTCCATCCTGGGCAGCAGAGTGAGACTTTGGCTCAAAAAAAAGGTCACTCTGATGACTCTTCACCTGAGTAGGTGCATCTTTCCTACCGTTTTGCTTGAGGATGAAGAAATTTGCATTGAGTCTCCAGGCTCTTGTGACCTCTTGAAAATCCTCCAAGGCTTCCTGGTTGTTCCCAGGGTCTCTGCCTGTAGGGGACCAGGACGAGACATGAGTGTGTGACGCATAATTGGGAAAGTGCTGGCACCTCCATCCCACCCTGAGGGACTGAGCTGGGCTGGGAAGGACAACCTCGCCCCACAGGAGGCTTGAATCTGAGGCCCTCAGGCTGGCAGGAGAGCTGGGCTAGCAAAGTAGGGTTAGGGTGGGCACAATGAACAGCTCAAGGTACTCCCACGGCAGCAGGCCTGGGAGGGGTGGCAAGGGCTATCTGTCCCCTGAGCATCTCTGGGAGTGAGGAAGGGCGGCCAGATTGACCCGGCCATGGACGAAATGCATCTCCCCTCTGGGGCACCAGGGTACCACACACGTCCCATCACTGTCATCGCACACCGGGGAGAGCTCAGGAGCCTTCCAGGGGCTTGTCCTCAGACTGGAATTCTCTTTCCATGCAAGCTGCTGCTCACACACCCGCTCCTCTGCCCTGTCTGATGCCCCCAAAGGAAGGGTGCTCATGGGTGGCCTTGCAGAAAGTTATACCCAGTGAAGAGCTCAGCCCACCCTGTGACATCTAATTTTGCATCCCTGTGCCTGCGGCAGTAGCTCCTTCCTGTCTTCTGCGGCAGAGACCTAACCCTGAGTTCTGGGGGCGGGAATGAGGGCTTTCTTCAGGAAAATCAATCCCAAGCAGACAGCAAGCCAGGCGTGGTGGCTCACACCTGTAATCCCAGCACTTTGGGAGGCTGAGGCGAGAGGATTGTCTGAACCCAGAACTTTGAGACCAGCCTGGGCAACATGGTGAGACTTTGTCTCTACGATAGATTAAAAAAAAAAAAATTAACCAGGCATGGTGGTGTGCACCTGTAGTCCCATCCACTCAAGAGGCTGAGGCGGGAGGATCACCTGAACCCAGCAGGCTGAGGCTGTGTTAGCTGTGATCGTGCTGCTGCACTCCAGCCTGGACAACAGAGTGAGACTCAATTCAAAAATATTTTTGTAAATAAAATAGAATAAAATGAAAAAAGAAAGTGCAGTGGGTTCTTGGGTCCCAGTGGCTTCTCCTAAGGGGAGGGGTGCAGGAGGCAGAGGGAGAAAGAAAAGGAGGGTGCAGGGTCACAGGTCGCCGGGGTGAGCGGACTCACCCAGGAGCTTTGCCATTCTGATCAACTGCCCGTGCTCCTCTCCCTCACAGTAGATAATGTAGTGGTTCTTCACAAGCGACTTGATGAAGTATATTACACGCTTGCCATTGTCTGCAGAGGGACAATAACACACGTCCTGAATAAGCCACCTGAGTCTTCAGAAAGGGGGATCACCCAGTGCCCAGTCTGGCAAACCTAGCAGCTCTCATGGCCCCAGCTGCCCAGAGCTCCCTGACCCAGGCCTGAGCCCCAGACCGTGGGACCCCACTTCCCAAGCACTCAGTGACCGGAAGAGCTGGTCATACCTCAAATCAGTGAGTCGCAGGGAGGTTTCAGGGGGTGGGGTTCCCGGAGGTTAGACTTGGGTGCTCAGCTCCCACCAGACAAATAAAAATGACTCTGCTTCTGGCCCCCTTCCAGGAACATAGTCATGGCCAGTTCCTCTTGGGAACAAGCCCACCACACCTGGTATTTAGTGTCAAGTGTCTGTATCTCTAAGGCAAATGGATGGGTGGGAGGGGAGGAGAGCTTTCAATGATCAGAAAGAAGTGAAAGGCTTCTCAAGACCCACAAAGCGCCGGCTACCCCATCCTTCCAGTATGTGTTAGGGACAGGGTCCAGCCCAGGACCCAGGACTCACCAGTAGTGTATTTGCCCGGCTCATCAGTTTTCTCCAGGACGCCTTTCAGCTCCTGGCACTGGCCGTTTATCCTGGAAAACAGAAGCTCCATGAGCCAAGCGGCCCTGGCTTGTGCCTTCTCCTGCTCGGAGCAGCCAGGCTGCTGCACCCAGCGAAAGCAGACCCAGGGCTGCCACGGCCCAGGGAGGAGGGTGCTTCTCCACCTCTTAGGCCCAGGTGCCAGCTGGACACTCCCTGTACATGTGTCTCCCATGGTGACCAGGAACTCCGCACCCCTCCTCTCAATCTCCCTCCCCCCGCCCCTCTTACTGCCAGAGGGACACCGGCACCTGATTTGCTGCACCTGTGACATGAACTGAGCTCTAAGCCATGGTGCAGGGACTCTATCCTACCCAGGCCCCCTCCAACTGGCCCTCTTCCTTTGGGAGACAGTCAGGGACAAGCTCATCACTGCTCAGTGAAGGAAAGCCTGAGTTAGAGGCTTTGAGGGAAAAAGTGCAAACACCAGGGTCAATGGCTTCCTAAGGGCCAGCTTCCAGGATCATAGCACAAACACTGCCATGTCACTCAGGTGGGAGACACACCAGAGGGAAGTCATACACAGGTGAGAGCCACACAGATGGGAAGTTATGCAGGTGGAAAGTCACACGGATGGGAAGTTGTACAGGCGTGAGTCACACAGGTGAGAAGTCACATAGGTGAGAGTCACACAGGTAAGAGCCATACAGGTGGAAAGTCACATAGGTGAGAACAACCCAGGTGAGAAGTCACATAGGTGAGAGTCACACAGGTAAGAGCCATACAGGTGGGAAGTCATCCAGGTGGGAGTCACCCAGGTGGGAGTCACCCAGAGATTTCAAAGGGGTCTTTGCATTGCCTATCAAGCCTTCTCCACGGTGTCTTATCTCCCCTCTTGGTCTTTCTGCAAGCCCTGTCCCTGTGGGTCCCCAAACCAGAAATGTACTATAAGAGTTCAAAGTCCAGAGTCCTTGAGGCCCAGCCTACCAGCTCTGACTCTGGTCTAGTGTGGAGGGCACTTTTTCCTAAAGGACCCAGCAGGCAGGACGAGGTTTCCCAGTCAGTGGAGGAGGTGGGCAGTGCCCAGCATGGCCCCTCACAGCCCATGGGGTCTGGTCCGGGGCCTATGCCCCCTTGGGGACCCCCTCCAAGCTAGACACCCTCAGTGGTACAGTTTGCCTCAAAGTCGTCAAGTGTGCAGCGTTGCAAGTGGGCTGCCCACTCCACCCAGCTCCTGGGCTATCCTGGGTGGGAAAGGGAAGGCCAGTGACCAGGTTGCAGGCTGCCCAGCTGGCAGACACTCACAGCATGGTGATCTTGACTTCCAGGTTGCCTCCCTCCAGGGGTGTGATGGTCACAGGGGTCACAGACTCCAGTATCTCCTCAGAAATCTCCACTTCTGCTTTCAGGGCCTTCAGATACCACGTCCCTGACACCTATAGAAGGCTCCTCTCCATCAGCTCAGGCCGACCCCACAGGGCCTCCCCCTCCCCTAGTCTGGAGCCCACAGACTCCACCCTGTCCCAAGGGCTGGAGACATGAAGCATTCCCCAACCTCCCACCCCCGACCCCGAAAACGCCCAGACCCTCGCCAGAGCCACCCCAATGCCGGCTCCCAGTCCCAGCAAGTTGGCCAGGAACACGGGAACCCTTACTCCGGGGGGGAAAAGTGAAGTCAGCCTGATCCCCGTCTTCCCAGCTGGGCCCCTCTGTGCCCCGGCCTACCTGGCCCTGTCTGACCATTTCCTCAGGGCAGGGGCTTAATGTCTGACCCTAAAATGAGGGTCTTCTTGGATGGGCAAGGAATGGGGTCTCGACCAGCAGTTTCAGCCTCTCCCCGAGCCCCTCCAGCCCACCTGTCCCACCAAGCCTCACATCCTGAACCTCCTCGTCTGAGGAGTCCTGGGCCCGTAGAGTAGCCAGGAGGCTGAGGCTGATGACCAGAATCAGGGTCTTCATCTCTGGGGCCTGTGCTCGGAGCCACTCAACAGATCACTTGATGGAGCTCAGGGAGACTGTCCTGGCTCTTCACAAGCCCTCCCTTTATGCTGCTAAGCTCAGGGTCCACTGGGGAACTTGGCACTGATGACTGACCCGTCCCTTCCTGGACATAAACCATGGCCAGTTCTGCAGTGGAGCGGATAAAATGTCATTATTGTTGGAAGCTGATAAATAATAGCCTGTTAAACCCTCAAAGGATCATTCAGACAGGAGCTGATTTGTAGACTGTACCTGGTAGGGAACTGAGGGTGTGCAAGCCTCCTGCATGTGGAGCAACCAAGGGGACGTGCGTGGCGGCAGGGGGCACCCTCAACCATCCCACACAGACACCTTGGCTGGCTGCTGTGCATGTTGTCAGAGAAGATGTGGGTTGGAGTCAGAGGGTCTTAAGCTTGGATCTCAGCTGACCCTCCTGCAACTCTGGGCAGGTCACTGGCCCTCAGACTCATCATGGAAAAAGAGAGCCCCTACTGTGAATGTGGATACCGTGTGCATTTAAAGGGGGTGTCCACACCCCTGGGCAAAGTACGCAATAAAGACCCTCTTGGCCAGGCTCGGTGGCTTCGCCTATAATCCCAGCCCTTTGGGAGGCTGAAGCGAGTGAATTGCCTGAGCCCGCGGCTTTGAGACCAGCCCGGGTAACTTGACGAGACCTCGTCTCTACAGTCAATACAAAATTAGCTAGGCGTGGTAGCACACACCTGTAGTTGTGGCTACTTGGAAGGCTGAGGAGAAAGGAGGGTCTGAGCCTAGCAAGTTGATGCTGGGGTGGCCGTGAGTGTGCCATGGCACTCCAGCCTGGGCAACAGAGTGAGACTCTAACTAAAAAAAAAGACCCTCTCTACTTCATACACAGAGCAGCAATAGGTTAGAGAGAGAAAACCGCCAGGCTCGGTGGCTCAGCCTGTAATCCCACACTTTGGGAGGCTGAGGTGAGTGGATTGCCTGAACCCGCGGGTTCGAGACCCATCTGGGAAACTTGGCGAGACCTCATCTCTACAACAAATCAAAAAAAATTAGCCGGACGTGGTAGCATGCGCCTGTAGTTCCAGCTACTTGGAAGGCTGAGGCGGAAGGATCGCCGGAGCCCAGCGGGTCGAGGCTGCGGTGGCCGGGAGCGGCCGCTGCACTCCAGTCTGGGCGACAGAGTGAGACTCTTCAGGGGGCCAGCCCCCAAAGATTTAGGAGGTCCCTTGGAAGGTGTGATGGCGTCGGCGACTCGTAGGGATAGATATGAAAAGAAAGACAGAGGGATAGACATAAAGAAGAAGAAAGAGAAAGAAAGAAAGTAGACAACTGTTCAGTGAATTGAACAGAAGCCATTTATTGAAACTTACAGCGGGTATTTATCCCCAATTTTTACATAGACAGCCTCACAAGTCTTTCACGTGAACACAAATCCAGGTGCAAGAGGGGCATTCCCCACCCACCAGGTGTTTCCTCAGGCATGAGGAAGAACAATCCCAATTAAATCACAAAACTTTTACATGAACACAAAGCCAGGTGAATGAGGGGCAGCCCTCACCCACCAGGTGCTTCCTGGAGTATGAGGAAAGGCAATCCCAATTAAATCACAAGACATTTACATGAACATAGAGCCAGGTGGATGAGGGGCATTCCCCCACCCACCAGGTGTTTCCCCAAGCATGAGGAATGAGGATCCCAAAACTATCTCACTGTTCCTCATGCTTGGTTAATATTTCTTAAAAGCAATACAACAATTCTAATATCATAATATTCTAATAATCAATAACTTTAAAAACCTATGCATACGCAACACCTAATAACCAACCTAACTCCCAATTCCTCTCTATTTTATGCTAATTCTACCTACACTATAGAAACTCTTAATTATAGCCCAAACCAATTCCTAGGGAATGTGGCTCAGTCAAAAGACCATGCTGGGCCATTTCTGGGAAAAATTGATTACAATCTCTTATCAAAATGACTGTTCTGAAATCCTATAAATCTATTTTAACTTTTATAAATGTTTCTAATTCCTAATCCTGATCATCAGCAATAAAGCTTCTAAAAAATAAAACCTAAATATAAACTGTAAATTGTATTAAAGCCAAAACCGCAAATGTAGAAAATGGAAACAATGTAATTTCTAAAGTTAGCTGTATTCTTATTAAACCTCAAAATATCATGTTTGATCATGCTTGAACTGACATAATTCACTGACGTAGCATAACCTATTCTACAACACTTTCTATGAATAAAATAAATTCGATTTCTATAATAAGTAGAAAAAACCCTATACTAACTGTAGCTAAAACCCGGTTTAAAAGAAAGCAGCCTAGTCCAAAGTATCCCTTAGGAATGTGGCCCAGCCCAAAGTTCGTGCTAAACCTTTAGGAATGTGGCCCAGCCCAAAGTTTGTGCTGGCCTGTTTCTAGTAGCTCTAGATATTTATCTATATTATTAAGGTTGAAACAGCACTTTGTATGTATATACTAATTCTACAAATATACTATTAAGTCTTAAAAGAAGCTTGTACCGTATTAAAGGCTCCCAAATGTGACCTGAGCTTGAGTTATGTTAAGTTTAATGCTGAAACCACAGTCTGTGAGAAACGGGAACAATGGACTCCTAAAATAAGCCATGCCTGTCGTACTCTCAGAACTTTCATGCTTAGATCATCAAAGTCCCTGCTAGTGGAAGGTGCCAAACAAGCAAAGAAGGGAAGAGGGAATGGGCCTTCAGCTCCTGAATTCATTCTAGTGGTCTCAGGGTCTGCAGCCTGCCTGGATCCCTAACACTCAGGCGGGCCTCCACGGAGGCTCCCAACAAGACTCCAACTCTAAAAAAAAAATGTTTTAAAAAGGTCAGGCTCGGTGGCTCAGCCTGTAATTCCAGCACTTTGGGAGGCCGAGGCGAGTGGATTGCCTGAGCTCGCGGGTTCGAGACCCACCCAGGCAACTTGGCAAGACCTTGTCTCTACAATAAATCAAAAACTAGCCAGGCGTAGTAGTGCACACCTGTGGTTCCAGCTACCTGGAAGACTGAGGCAGAAGGATCGCCGGAGCCCAGCAGGTCGAGGCTGCGGTGACTGGGAGTGGCCACTGCACTCCAGGCTGGGTGACAGAGTGAGACTCCAACTCAAAAAAAAAAGAGAGAGAGAGAGAGAGAACCAAGATAGATGTGCATGTGTGCATACATGGGTATACATATGTACATACGTGAACACAGTACAGGCATTTACACTCACATACATAAAATCAGGAACAGAAGAGAAGCACAAACTGATTGAATGGAGACTGAGGCCAGGATCCACTGCCTCCAAGTCCCTAGGCAGGCAGAGAAAGCCTGGGATCCAGCTCCAGGAAAGTGATGGGTAGGGTTATCCTGACTCCAAAAAGGATGCTGAGAAATCTCTCCCAACACATCCCAGGACTACAATTTGTTATCACCTAGTGGAGCCTTGTGGACGTAGGAAGGCAAGAGGACAAAGATGCAGCAGACTTCAGAGTAGAAGCTGCGACAAATCATCCTCTTATAGGATGACTTTATATGTGACATCCTCCTTATCACAGAACAGAATCTTGGGACTGGGACTGGGAGAGGGAAGAGGCTACAAAGCCCTGCTAGACAGAGAATGATGACAACAGGTGAGAGAGAAAGGCAGAAATGCATAGTCACAATATGTTCACCTTGAAATGAACTAGCAAGGCAATGTTACACATTACCCAATGAAACATCACACTAAGAAAGACAGACTTATTTTTATTTTTTTAAGAGACAAGGTCTAGCCGGGTTCAGTGGCTCAGCCTGTAATCCCGTGCCTTTGGGAGGCTGAGGTGAGTGGATTGCCTGAGTCCGCGGGTTCGAGACCCTCCTGGGCAGCAAGACCTCATCTCTACAATAAATCAAAATGAGCCGGGTGTGGTAGCGCGTGCCTGTAGTTCCAGCTTACTTGGAAGGCTGAAGCAGAAGGATCGCCGGAGTCCAGCAGGTCGAGGCTGCGGTGGCCGGGAGCAGCCACTGCACTCCAGTCTGGGTGACAGAGTGAGACTCCAACTCAAAAAAAAACACCAAAAAACCAAGAGACAAGGTCTAACTATGTTGCCCAGATTGGTCTTGAACTCCTGGGCTCAAGCAATCCTCCCAGCTCAGCAAAGTGCTGGAATTACAGGTGTGAGCCACCATGTCTGGCCTGAAAAGACAGAGTTAAAACAAACAATTGGTATAGGAAATTATACAAGCCGAAGAAAAACCTGACAAAAACTTTGAAATTGCAGTAGTATGACGACGATGACTAAAGATTAAAAAAATAAGAAATTATAAAATTAGAATTAGCCAGAACATAAAAAAAACCAAGAAGACGTGACATAGAAATAATTATAAATCTTAAAGATGAATGATAGAGTGAATTAAAAACTCAATAGAATAAATTCCAGACTTGACACAGTAGAGAAGAGACTTAGTGTAGTGGAAGACAGTATTGATAAAAATCAGTGAAAACAAGCCGGGCTCAGTGGCTCAGCCTGTAATCCCGCACCTTTGGGAGGCTGAGGTGAGTGGATTGCCTGAGCCCGCGGGTTTGAGATCCGCCTGGGCAGTGAGACCTCATCTCTACAATAAATCAAAGAATCAGCCGCGTG
>NW_007079802.1:30895-36771 GCF_000164805.1 Carlito syrichta | reverse complement strand
CAGGAGTGACCACTGCACTCCAGTCTGGGCGACAGAGTGAGACTCCAACTCAAAAAAAAAAAAAAATCAGTGAAAACACAAAAAAATTTGAAAGAAAAATTGAGGTGTTATGGGTAGAGTCAGAGCCTCCAGACTATATTTACTAATAAAATGATATTGAAGAAATTAACCAGAGTGCAGCAGCTCTAAAAAACAAAAAGAAATACACACACAAAAAAAGTTAATATACATGAAGAATAAATCAAAAGGTTCCATTATAAATGTAACAGGAATACCACAAGAAAAGCTTTTTTTTTTTTTTTTTGTCAGTCTCACTCTGTTGCCCAGGCTGGAGTGCAGTGGCACACTTACGGCCATCGCAACCTCAATCTGCTGGGTTCAGACGATTCTTCTTCCTCAGTCTTCCAAGTGGCTGGAACCACAGGCACATTCCACCATGCCCGGTTAATTTTTTTTTTTTTAATTTTTTAAAATTTATTGTAGAGATAAGGTCTCGCCAAGTTGCCCAGGCTGGTCTCAGATCCTGGGCTCAGACAATCCTCTCGCCTCTGCCTCCCAAAGTGCTGGGGTTAAGGTGTGAGCCACTGTGCCTGGTTTAGCTTTTTTTTTTTTTTAGATTAAAAAATATAGTTTATTTAAAAATAAATTAGAGTGAGAAAGAGAAGGGAGAAAGAAGATTCACCTCCCCAAGGTGGGGGAGAGGTCCAAAGCCAGGAAGCATGGCAGCAACCATAGCTCAAAGACCACATGGCCACACCAGAGTCTAGCAAGGCAATGGCCAGCAGTTTTTTAATGGCCAAAAAAAAAGCAACATAATAGGTCAGAATTCTACAGAAGTGAAAAGACCTAAGATTCCCAAATCTAAATTACAAACTAAGTAATGATCAAAGTTGAAAAATTAACCCCTAGACTAATTACAGTGAACAGTAGAACATCCGAAATGGAGAGAAAAGAATAAAAACTACCAGAAAAAAGAGATTACCTCCAAGGGAAGTGAATGTAGATCAACACTAAATTCCAGAAGACAATGGATTAACATCCTTAACAAACAGAGGGAAAATAACATTTTTCTTTGAATGTTGTACCCAGCTCAGTTTCAAAAAATATTAAAGGCAAAATGAAGACATCTCAGACGTTTGAAAAAAAGAAAAACACAGCTGAGTGTGGTGGCTCATGCCTATAATCCCAGCACTCTGGGAGGCCAAGGTGAGAGGATTGCCCAAGCCCACAGGTTCGAGACCAGTCTGGGCAACTTGGTGAGACCTCATCTCTACAATAAATCAAAAAATTAGTCGGGCACATTGGTGTGTACCTGTAGTTCCAGCTACTTGGAAGGCTGAGGTGGAAGGATCACCTGAGCCCAGCAGGTCAAGGCTGCAGTGGCCATGAGTGTGCCACTGTACTCCAGCCTGGGCAATGGAGTGAGACTCCGACTTTAAAAAAAAAATCACAGAGAGAGTTTACTACTGACTGACCTTCATCAAAGGAAGTTTTATTTGTTTGTTTGTTTGTTTGTTGGCCACCACATCTCAACCTCCTGGGCTCAGGTAATTCTCCCACTTTAGACTTCCAAGTAGCTGGAACTACAGATGTGCGTCACCACACCCAGCTAATTTTTAAAATTTATTGTAGACACAAGGTCTCACCAAGTTTCCTAGGCTGGTCTCGAACCCCTGGGCTCAGGCAATCCTCTGGCTGACTGATTTTTTTTTTTTTTTTTTTGTAGAGACAAGGTCTTGACATGTTGCCCAGACTGCTCTTGAACTCTTGGGCTCAAGCAATCTTCCTGTCTCGGTCTCTCAAAATGAGGGGATTATAGGCATATTTATAGATTAGGAAGTGTGTTGCTAGATCCCCCAAAGGAATGAACAAATTGAATATGTTCTGTGTGTAAACTTTGTGGACGTTTTAAATGGAAAAAAGGTGCAATCTACCAAGAAGATGAATAGTCATGAATTTGAAGGCATGCCGTATCAAAATACAAAAAGCCAAATTAGGCTGAGTAGCTGGTCACGGTGGCTAATGCCTGTAATCCCAGCACTTTGGGAGGCTGAGGCTAGAGGATTGTCTGAGCCTAGGGGTTCGAGACTAGCTTGGGAAACTTGGCGAGACCTCGTGTCTACACTAAATCAAAAAAATTAGCTGGGCATGGTGGCGCACGCCTGTAGTTCTGAAATGAGCTAAATCAGTTAATAAAATCAAATTGCTAGCAAAGTAATAATATTAACCAGCTTACTCCATTTTGTTCAAAACTTTCATCTTAGTCACCTGCCTGACCTAAGAATCAATGCCTACGTGTAATTACAGTAACGGGCCCATGACCATAGACCCCCAGCTTTGTCTCCTTTGGGCAGGTTATGCTGACCGTTGCCTGCTGACCATTACAGAACTCCTTGGCCATAGCTTCCATGTAACTGTATGCTTTGTTAACTGAAATCAAATGTTACGCTTTGACATTTTCATAGTTTGTTCTTCTATTCTGTTAGTGACCTAACCAAGGTAACTCCATGGTATAATGATTCTTCTTCCCTGTCTCTATGTAACTACCTTAAACTATATCTTAATGACAGAACTCCAAGGACTTTCTGAGTACTGCCTATACCTACCTGACATAAAATTAATCAAAACTCCCTAACAATCAAAGTTCCCATTTTGGTTGCCAAGTCGTTAGTTCATAGTTGCTATGGTCACTAAGTTGCTATGCAGCCAATGCTGCGAATTTTACCTATAAAAGCTTGCCACAAACTGTACCAATTTGCCAAGTTTTTCTGGCATTTGCCTACTCTTGACCCGCATGTTTTAATAAACTCATAACTAATTAGACTCAACTTGCTGGCATAACTTCTTCTCACTTACTCAGTCATAACACCTCTCCCTCTCCCTCTCCCTCTCCCTGTGTCTCTCTCTTTCTCTATTTCCCTCTCTACCCTTACTTTAGGGAAGCAAACCAAGGTACTAAGAACTGCCCTGTGAAGAGGCCCCAGCAACAAGGAACTGACAGTGCCCTGGTTGAAAATAACTGAGATAGAAAATATAGAAGAAAGATAGAAAATAGCAGAGGTCCTCAGTCCAATCTGAATCCTGCCAGTAGCATGTGGATAACTTGGAGGTGGTCTTGCCCCAGTCCAGCCTCAGATGAGATCACAGCCCTGGCCTCCTGAGACCTGGGGGCAGCTGAGCCAGCCTGGATCTGGAGCCACAGAAACTGCAGTAATCAATGTCTATCTTGGAAAGACTGACACAGCAGTGGGTAACCAACATAGTCTCTAGGCCCCAGTTCTGCCCCTGTACCCCTTCCCTGACAAGCGCTCTCCATCCACACTGGCCTCCTTTCTAACCTCCCCTCTGGCCAAACTGACACCTGGCTCCCAGTCTCTGCCCCTGTTCCCCAGAAGCACCGTCCCCAGGCTTGTGCAGGGCTGGCCCCCCCCTTGTCCTCTGGTTGCAGCATAAGAGGTCAGTGAGAGCTCTCAGACCCCCACCCAGTGACCTCCCCTACCCTCCCTCACAGCACCCCACTTTCTTTTTGCTGCAGTATTTGATCTTTTCCTTCACATTTGTTTGCTTTTGTGTCTTTTTCCATCTCCCCCTTCAGACTGTGAGCTCCAGGAGGGCATTTCAGAGCCCTACCCAGTCCTCCGCCCAGGATTGGGGGGGAAGCCTTTGCTGAATAAAAAGGTGGGAGGATCTCAGAGCTCCCTCCCCGCCTCTGAGCAGCTCATGTTGAGGAATGGGGTGCTAGTAATGGGAGAGGCACGTTGAGTGGATGCAGGGAGACACCTGGAATTATCCTGGGGCTCTTACCTGGCTCCAATGGCCCCACTGAGCCCAGCGGACACTGTCTCCCCCTAGTGGCTGGCACTGATTCTGCAGCCCCAGGTAGGAAACCCAGAAACAAACCCTTCCCTTGTGTGTGGGTGTCCTCAGGGCAGTGGGGCTTCCAAAGCCAAGGTAGGCTCCAGGGGCGATGAGAGGGGCCTAGGAG
This sequence comes from Carlito syrichta, assembly GCF_000164805.1. Classification (NCBI taxonomy): domain Eukaryota; kingdom Metazoa; phylum Chordata; class Mammalia; order Primates; family Tarsiidae; genus Carlito; species Carlito syrichta. The sequence goes on along the minus strand of NW_007079802.1, from coordinate 32,786 downwards.
TCTCCCTCGTCACATTCCTTCCTTCTGCTGGCTCTGGGGTGTCCAGTTTACTCACGAGGCCTCCTCACCCCTACCGTGACAGCGACTCTGAAACTCCAGCAAGGAGAGTCTTGTCCCTGGACCCCAGACAAGTGGTCCAATGCTCGGCACCACCCCAGCCCTCTGTCTTCTCTCTGCTCAGAAGGACTTCTGTTGGGAGCCAGCCTTGGAGGCCCACCTGATTGACAGGGTCCTGGTGGGCCGAAGACCCCAGGTCACAGGGTGAGCCCGGGAAACTGAAGCCCTTCTGTCTTCCATCTTTGCTGTTTGGTATGGCCGAAGAATTCTGTGCAGTCGTGGAAGAAGAAAATGGCATGTTTACGCGAAGTACTCACAGCTAACCTGAGAATGTCATGGTTCATTTTTCCATTTTCCCGCTATGCCGCTTGGCCTTTTCTAACATATGCAAGGGTTAAACTCTGAAGCACATCAAGAATGCTTTCTTTCACTTGGTAATAAGTTACTAGATATTGCTTGAGTAATAAATGATATAAGTATATTCACTCCTTATTTGATTTAGAATTATGTAGTTTAGTGTTTAGACATAAGGTTTTTAGAAGCACAAGTTTATAGTAATTTCATTATGAATTCATTATAAGTTCTAACACTTATCTAGGAGTTATGTAGGTGATTTATAACACTGTTTTCACAGACTTAGGATAAAGATTAATCATTAAGGCTTTTACTTAATTCAATAGTTAAAACTCTAAGTTAACGTTTATAGAGAGGGTTTTCACTGAATTCATAATATACTAATTAGATACTTTTAGGATAAATTAACTAAAGACAGAAAGCAACCTTGGGGGCCTGAGAAACATCACTAAAAGCTTCTTTTGAGTTTTCTTTAGAAATAAACACTGCAGGATAAGAGAAAAGTAAACAAGACACCTGGACAAGAAAGGCGATTACGAAGCTTTGGAGGTCATAGAAGCCCCAGATGGGAAAACTCCTGACACATGGAGAAATGTGCACTTGGAAACTTTCTTGAGACATTTCAAGGACTGTAATTTGGGACTTTGGACTAAAACTATCATTTTTGGCTTTATGATAAGATTCATTAACTAAAAGTAGATAATGTTCTTGGCTTGTTTGTCACTTCTAGACTGCTAGATGGTGGTAACTTTTAAAGCATATGAACGTGAAGGAATTTTCTTTGTCTTGCCCCTTTACGAATGGTATAAAAGCTTTCAGTTAACGAACATTAAATTGGCATCTGTTCAAGAAGCAGGTGTCCGAGTATATTATTTTCGTCTTTCGCCTATCTGTCTCTCCTTCAGGAAACCTCACGACCGGCAGGGGCTGGACCCCCGCGGGCTTCCAGCAAGGCAAAAGCATTTTTCCAAGGACTTCTGTGTGCAGAGGGTCATCGATGGAGACCCCAGGCCAACAGATGCTTCTATGAGACACTTTGGGACTTTCGAGGTCACCAAGGCCAAGTACCCTAATTTACAGAGCAGGAATTTGAGGCTTCCTTTCATATAGGCCCCTGCACACTAAGGGAGTCTTTTCCTAGTTCCAGGTGCCCAGAGTGTGGACCCAGGAACCAACCATCCTCTCAAGGCTGCCCTGGGGATGGCCCCAGCCTAGGCAGACTCTGGGAACCTTGGGGATCCCACTTCCCCTCAGCCTGGCATGTCTTGCCTTCTCATGCTATGTATCCCCCCTGCATGTTGCCCTACAGCAGAGTTGCCACCAATCTCTTTGTTCTTCTCCCTTTGTAACCTCCCCAATGTCTCGTCCTCCTCTGTCTGACTCCTGGTCTGGCAAGACTGTGTGTGTGTGTGTAGAAAGGGCTCTCTGTAAGAGGTGCTAAGCAAGGGTCCCAGGATTTTTTTTTTTTTTTTTTTTTTTT
>NW_007079802.1:26729-30821 GCF_000164805.1 Carlito syrichta | reverse complement strand
GACCTGCTGGGCTCAGGCAATCCTTTGGCCTCAGCCTTCCAAGTAGCTGGAACTACACGCAAGTGCCACCACGCCCGGCTGATTTTTTGATTTATGGTAGAGATGAGGTCTCGCCAAGTTGCCCAGGCTGGTCTCAATCCTGTGGGCTCAGGCAGTCCTCTCACCTGGGCCTCCCAAAGTGCTGGGATTATAGGCGTGAGGCACCACACCCAGCCTGGTCCCAGAATCTTGAGGGTTTTCACGACCAAAGCAAACCCCACAGGAGGGCTGACTCTGGCCTAGGAGGCCAGAACCCCCCTTCTCCAGACTCCATCTACCAAGTGAGCCTTGGGGCAGTCCTCACCTCTCTCCTGCCTTATTGTTCTATTGGAGAGATTAACTGGGCACCAACTGCACAGACCTTTCTCTCACTGACGGATGCATTGGGTTGAGGAGGGAACCCAGTACAGGGCAACCAGATCTCTACCCACAGCTGGGCATACACATGGGACCCACATGGGACTCGCCTCACCACATGCACACACCAGCACCAACAGATCCTTACACTGCAGGTCCCCGTGTTCTCTGTCCCTGTTGTCTGCTCTGTGCCCTCTGTGTACCCTGAGTTCACCCCTACCCCAGGTGGAGACCTCAGACCTCTGGGCCTAGTGGGTATGGAGACCTGTGGACTTGATGATCACAGAATGCACCCCCTACCCTGCTGTTCTGGTCCCCTGACTCTACCTCAGGGGCCAGTTGCATGCATGGCTGGGGTCATGGGACGAAGCTTGTGCTAGACTGGCTGAAAAAGAGGAAAAATCGCCAGGCTCGGTGGCTCAGCCTATAATCCCATGCCTTTGAGAGGCTGAGGTAAGTGGATTGCTGAGCCCACGGGTTCGAGACCCGCCTGGGCAACTTGGCGAGACTTCATCTCTACAATAAATCAAAAAAAGTAGCCGGGCATGGTAGCGTGCGCCTGTAGTTCCAGCTACTTGGAAGGCTGAGGCGGAAGGATCACCGGAGCCCAGCGGGTCAAGGCTGCGGTGGCCAGGAGCGGCCACTGCACTCCAGTCTGGGTGACAGAGTGAGACTCCAACTCAAAAAAAAAAAAAAAAAAAAGAGGAAAAATAATCAGGCAAGGCGTGGTGGCTTGCGTCTGTCATCCCAGCACTTTGGGAGGCCGGGGCAAGAGGATTGCCTGAGCCCAAGAGTTCAAGACCAGCCTGGACAACTTGGTGAGACCTCATCTCTACAATAAGTTAAAATATTAGCGCATTGTTTTGTTAGACTCTGGAGTCTCCACGTGACTCTGAGCTATGTTTACCACGTTTCTTAGCTTTGGCCCTCTCCCCTACCTTGGGGAGGTGAATCTCCTCTCTCTTCCTCTCTATCTCTAATTTACTTTCTAAATAAACCTTGCTTGAAAACTTTGCTGGACATTCTAAATTCATTTTAGAAATAAGTCAAAGAATCTAAGAGTTTTGTGCCACACTCTTGCTGGCATCAGAAGTATTAATCCATACAGTGGACAGATACCAATGAACAGCTGGGATAGATTTTATTTTTTTTGAGTTGGAGTCTCATTCTGTCACCTAGGCTGGAGAGCAGTGGCACACTCACGGGCACCGCAGCCTCGACCTGCTGGGCTCAGGCGATCCTTCTACCTCAGCCTTCCAAGTACCTGGAACTACAGGCACATGCTACCATACCCAGCTAATTTTTTTAGTTATTGTAGAAATGAGGTCTCACCAAGTGGCCAGGGCCGGTCTCAAACCCGTAGGCTCAGACAATCCTCTCACTTCGGCCTCCCAAAGTGCTGGGATTATAGGCGTGAGCCACTGCGCCAGGTCTTGGAATAGATTTTCATAGTTGATTTTTTTTTTTTTTTTTTTTTGAGTTGGAGTCTCACTCTGTCACCCAGACTGGAGTGCAGTGGAGGCTCCCAGCCACCGCAGACTCGACCTGCTGGGCTCCGGCGATCCTTCCTCCTCAGCCTTCCAAGTAGCCAGAATTACAGGCATGCGCACCACGTATAGTTGATTTTTTAAATTAAATTTATTTACACAGAGAGGTGGGTTTTTGACCTATGGTTGATATCCAAGCTTGAGATTTAGTTTTTTAGGGTACCTTAAGTTTAATAATGTGAACTTCATTTTTTTTAAATAATGGGATTTTGACAGTAAGCATCCCTAGTAGGATACATACATGAACATACACCAATCAATAGAAATAGTTCAGAAATAATATATATTATTGCATTAGTGGACAAGGGTTTTTAAATATGAAAGGGTGAAAAGCCAACATGGAATGACTTAATAAACTTAACTAAAGAGCAAACATTTAAATAAAAAGAAGAAAATTAGCTAGGCATGGTGATACATGCCTGTAATTACAGCTACTCAGGAGACTGAGGAGAGGATCACCTGAGCTCAGGAAGTCAAGGCTGTGGTAAGCTGTGATTGTGCCACTGCACAATGGTGGATGACAGAGTGAGACACTGACTCAAATAAATAAATAAATATTTTTTCTTAAAAAAAAAAAAAGAAGAATCATGGCCGGGGTTGGTGGCTCAGCCTGTAATCCCAGCACTTTGGGAGGCCTAGGCAAGTGGATTGCCTGAGCCCATGGATTTGAGACCAGCCCGGGCATCTTGGTGAGACCTCATCTCTACAATAAATAAAGAAATCAGCCGAGTGTGGTAGCGCACGCCTGTAGTTCCAGCTATTTGGAAGGCTGAGGCAGAAGGATCGCCGGAGCCCAGCGGGTTGACGCTGGGGTGGCCATGAGATGCCACTGCACTCCAGCCTGAGGGACAGAGTGAGACTCCAACACACACACACACACACACAAAAATCTATAAACTAAAATCAGAAATGACCGATGGACCTGACTAATGACCCCAGAGACACAAAAATGACCGTAGAGAATACCACGAACAGATAGGCAGCACACTGGCTACGCCACATGAAACAACAAGCTCTTAGAAACACAGAAACTGCCAAAACTGACTTGAGAAGCAGCAAACCTCAAGAGAGTCACAAGTGAGGAGAATGAATCAATAATCAGAAACTCCCCAGCAAGGCCGGGTGCAATGGCTCACGCCTGTAATCCCAGCATTTTGGGAGATGAAGGCGAGAGGATTGCCTAAGCCCCTGGTTCGAGACCAGCCTGGGCAACTTGGCGAGACCTTGTCTCTACAGTAAATAAAAAAACCAGCTGGGTGGGGTGTCTGTTGTTCCAGCTACTTGGAAGACTGAGGCAGAAGAATCACCTGAACCCAGCAGGTCGGCTGTGGTAGCCGTGATCATGCCACTGCCTTCCAGCCGAGGTGAGAGAGTGAGATTCCGATTAAAAAAAAAATAAACCTAAAACTAAAAAATTGCTTGCTGTACTACTCTAAGGTGCGGATTCTTCACCGACCTGCCACCATCGGTGCCTCCCATGAGTTTTAATAAACCAATGTCTTTCCCTGCTGGACTTCTCGGTGACTTCTTTGGAATATGTGCAAGCCCTCTCAGAGTTGGGATTACCGTGTTACAGCATCATAAGACAAAAATACCACAGGTGGAAACCCATTATGATTGTAGATGCAAAAATCCTCAGCAAAATACTGACAAACAGAACCTAGCAGAATATTAAAAGGACATCATGATCAGATGTGATTTATCCCAGGTGGGCAAGGATTGTTCAACATAGTTAAATCATCAACACACCCCTTCCCCAGGAAGAAGGAAAGAGTCCATCATCCCAATTCATACAGAAAAAGCACTTGCACTTTGGAGACCGAGGCAAGAGGATTACCTGAGTTAAGGGGTTCAAGACCAGCCTGGGCAACTTGGTAAGATCTTGTCTCTACAATAAATTAAAAAATAAGCTGGGAGTGGTAGTGCACACCTGTAGTTCCAGCTACTTGGAAGACCGATGTGAAAGGATCACCTGAGCCCAGCAGGTTGAGGCTGCGGTGGCCGTGAGCATGCCACTGCACTCCAGCCTGGATGACAGATTGAGACTCCAACTTAAAAAGAAAAAAAGAAAGAGGATTGCCTGAGCCTGCGGGTTCGAGACCCGCCTGGGCAGCAAGACCTCATCTCTACAATAAATCAAAAAATCAGC
>NW_007079802.1:23491-26593 GCF_000164805.1 Carlito syrichta | reverse complement strand
CACTCCAGTCTGGGCGACTGAGTGAGACTCCAACTCAAAAAAAAAAAGAAAGAAAGAAAAATTACTTGACAAAATCTAATATCCTTTCATGATAAGAGCAGATTAGATCCCCGTCCTCAAGGAGTTGCTTTGGCTCTGGGGCAAACCAAGTCTGGGTGGTGGGTACCAGCCATTTTCCATATGGGGAAACTGAGAGGGGCGTGTCCAGTCTGGAAAAGCCAGACTGTGCTAAGCTCTTACTGTGGGTCTTCACCTGCTTCTTCAGCAACCTGTCCCTTGAGGCAGCAGGGGTGACCTCATCTTACAGCAGGATGGACAGAGCTTAGAGAAGCTCCCAGGCAAAGCAGAGTTGGGACTTGGGCCATGGGATTTGGTGTGGAGGAGAGAGCTCAGATCCCAGGACAAGCTATGCCAGCAGGGAGGATGGGAGTGGGTGCATATGAGCATAATTTTGGAATAAAAATCTGCAAAGCAGTCATCTATGGGGCAAGCACCAAAGAAATAGAGTTCTTGGCTGGGCTCAGTGGCTCAGCCTGTAATCCCAGCACTTTGGGAGGCCGAGGTGAGTGGATTGCCTGAGCCCGCGGGTTCGAGACCCGCCTGGGCAGTGAGACCTCATCTCTACAATAAATAAAAAAAATCAGCCGGGCGTGGTAGCGCATGCCTGTAATTCTGGCTACTTGGAAGGTTGAGGCGGAAGGATCGCCGGAGCCCAGCAGGTCGAGGCTGTGGTGGCCGGGAGCGGCCACTGCACTCCAGTCTGGGCAAAGAGTGAGACTCCAATTCAAAAAAAAAAAAAAGAAAAAGATAGTTTATTCTGAGTCAAACGTGAATTACCTTAGGCCCATGGCACTTGTCCCCAGGAGGTCCTGAGAACGTGTGCCCACCATGGTTGCATTGTAGCTTGGTTATATACATTTTAGGAGGCCAGAATTTACAAGAAACCATAATCAATACATGTGAAATTTATATCGGTTCAGCAAGCAAGGACTTGCAGCCTACAGGTGGATTCAAATATTTCCTGGCAATTAGTTAGGCAGAGTTACCAAAGCAATTTTTTTTTTTTGAGTCGGAGTCTCACTCTGTCGCTGGGAGTGGTAGTGCACACCTGTAGTTCCAGCTACTTGGAAGGCTGAGGCGAAAGGATCACCTGAGCCCAGTAGGTCAAGGCTGGGGTGGCTGTGAGTGTGCCATTGCACTTCAGCCTGGGCAACAGACTGAGACTCCGACTCAAAACAATAAACAAACAAACGAAGAAGATCTAAATAAATGGAGAGAAGCATTGTGTTCATAGACTGAAAGACTCAACATCGTAAAGGTGTCAGTTCCCTGCAAATTGATCTCTTGGTTCAATTCAATTCCTATAAAAATCACAGCATAATTTTATGGTGACATAAACAAGTTTATTCTCAAATTTTACATGGAAAGGTAAAGGAATTAGAATAACTAAAACAATTCTGAAAGTGAACAGTAATTTTTTACTTGTATTTGTCATAGAAATAAGATTTACATAATATAAAATTTACCACTTTAACCATTATGAAGTGTACAATTACATGATTTTTAGCATATTCATAATTTGGCACAACCACCACCGTCATCTATTCCAGAACACTTTCAACACCCAAGAAGACATCCTGTACCCATCAGTGTAACCGAGAATTTTAGCTTTTAAATGTATTCTAGACTGGGCACATTGGCTCACACCCATAATCCCAGCATTTTAGGAGGGGGAAGCAGGAGGATCACTTGAGGTCAGGAGTTCGAGACCAGCCTGGGCAACACAAAGTAACCTCAAGTCTACCAAAAAATTTTTTCATTAATTAACTGTGTGTGGTGGCATGTCTGTAGTCCCAGCTTCTCAGGAGGCTGATGCAGGAGGATTGCATGAGCCCAGGATTTGGAGGCTGTGGTGAGCTGTGATCATACCACTGTACTCCAGCCTGAGCAACAGAGTGAGACCCTGACGCTTTAAAAAAATGAACTCTAAACACTTTTTTTTTTTTTTGAGTTGGAGTCTCACTGCCACCCAGGCTGGAGGACAGTGGCATGCTCCCGGCCACTGCAGTCTCAACCTGCTGGGCTCTGGCAATCCTTCCACCTCAGCTTTCCAAGTAGCTGGAACTACAGGCACGCACCACCATGCCCAGCTAATTTTCTTATTTATTGTAGAGACAAGGTCTCACCAAGTTGCCCAGGCTGGTCTCGAAACCGTGGGCTCAGACATTCCTCTCATCTTGGCCTCCCAAAGTGCTGGGATTACAGGCTTGAGTCACCACTCCTGACCTAAATACTTCTTTAGCTCTAGTTTTAATATTGAACTTTAAACATATTTTAAAAATTTGTTTCTGAAATACTTTTTGAAAAGCTTTTAAAAATATTAAACATATTTTTTCTCTTCCCTCCTCCCTCTGGGCATTACACTGTGATGCTTATTTAAGAGCAAACTTTCTCACAAACTCCAGGGGCTAATCTTAGAGCAAGCAGACATGAAGACTGCGGAACTGTCCTCACCTAGGGAGAGCCTTGAGGCAATCCATCTACGACCCAGCCACAACCCAGGTAATGCCAACCAGGTCTCTGATCACCCCACAGGCTAATATAGAACGAATTGGGCCTGAGCTTTGACCGAGAAGTTCCGTACCCGAAAGGATTCATGGATGATTGATCCACCACCCTGCCATAGCCAGAATGACTCCAGTCCCCCAACCCCAGACAGTGACTCGAGATAGCCATCAAAAGAAACAAGGAAGTGCAGACTGCACACTCTACCTGCTCCTGGTTAATTTTTAAGTTTTTTGTAGAGATGAGATCTGTGTATCCCAGACTGGTCTCAAACTCCTGGGATTACAGGCATGAGCCACCAGCCTTCTTTGATATTTTTAATCAGCATTTTGCAGTTTTCAGCATATAACCCCCATGTATGTTTTATTAGATTATACCTAAGCATTTTACTTTTTCTGGGCATGGTTTCCATACCAATTTTTCCTTAAAATGAAATTTTAAAAACCCTTTCAGGCCGACCCAGAATTTTAAGATGGTACCTGAGACATTCATTAGTCTATCAACTTCTTGGGAAGCAGGCTTTTTTTTTTTTTTTTG
>NW_007079802.1:4491-22890 GCF_000164805.1 Carlito syrichta | reverse complement strand
GTGGCCGCTCCCAGCCACCGCAGCCTCGACCTGCTGGGCTCCGGCAATCCTTCCGCCTCAGCCTTCCAAGTAGCCAGAACTACAAGCGTGCGCTACCATGCCTGGCTAATTTTTTGATTTATTGTAGAGTGAAGTCTCGCCAAGTTGCACCAGGCGGGTCTCGAACCCGCGGGCTCAGGCAATTCACTCACCTCAGCCTCCCAAAGCATGGTATTACAGGCTGAGCCACCAAGCCCACCTTCCATCAACTCTTGTCTGTCTGTCTGTCTGTCTCTCTCTCTCTCTCTCTTTAATGCGTTGGAGTCTCTGTCTTTGAGGCTGGAATGCAATGCCATGATCACCTCGACCTTCTAGGCTCAAGTGAGACTTCTACCTCAGCCTCCCAAGTAGCCGAGACTACAGGCATGCACCAGCACACCCAGCTATTTCTGATTTATTGTAGAGATGAGGAATCATCATCTTTCCCAGGCTGCTCTTGAACTCCTGGGCTCAGGCAATCCTTTCACCTCAGCCTCCCAGAGTGTTGCGATTACAGGTATAAGCTACCACATCCAACCCTCATCTCTCGTCTCTCTTCAAGTTTGGCTCTGGGCAGGTGCGCACTAGACCTGGGTCTGATTACATCAGCAGTCACTCTCCACTTCCCCCATGCCTAGCCTCAGACAACCACTAGTCAATCTCCTTTCTGTCTCTGTGGATTTGCCTATCCGGGCATTTCACAGAAATGAAATCATACAGTAGATGGTCTGTGTCTTAGCGTCATGTTTCCAAGTTCATCCATGTTGTACCACGTATCAGCATCTCACTTGTTTTTATGATTAAATAATAATCCACTATATAGCTACACCGCATTTTGTCACCTAGGCATGAGATGAATATTTGGATTAGTTTCACTTTGCTCAACTTACACTGCCTGGAAAAGCTCTTTTTCTAGATCTATATAACATCATGTCACTTGCAAAATAAAGAGGGTTTGACCTCTTCCTTTTCCAATCTGGATGTGTATAATTTTACTTGCCTAATTGTCCAGGCTCAAACCACCCAATACAATGCTGAGTAGAAGCTGTACCAGCAGACAATATCCCTCAAGGGTAAATGGTCACACAAACTGCCGCTGGCAGATCACAGAACACTGTTTAACGGGAAGGAGCTGGCATCAGTACACATTGAAGTTCACGTTCTGAATGATCCCATCTATAACATTCTCAAAATGCCAACATTACAGATGGAGGACAGATAGATGGCGGGCGTAGGGTCAGTGGGATTGTAATGGCCTGGCGCGGCTCTTTGAGCGGATGGATAGCCCTGTGGTTTGTTACTGGTTTAGTTACAGAAATCTACATGTGCGACAAAATTGCACAGAGCTGTGCACCCTGTACCTGTGACGATGTCCTGGTTTTCATGTGGCACTATGGTTAAGAGGTAACCAAGGGGGGAACCTGAGTGAGGGATACATGGGATTCCTCTCTATATTTTTTATTCAACTTCCTGTGAGTACATTGATATTTCAGAATTAAAAGTTCATTTATTTTCTCTGCATTATCTATTTGGAATCAAAATAAAAAGTGTTGGCCAGGCACAGTGGCTCACGTCTGTAATCCCAGCACTTTGGGAGGTCGAGGTGAGAGAATTGCCTGAGTCCGGGGAATTTGAGACCAGCCTGGACAACATGGCAAGTCTCTACAAAAAAATTTTTTTTTAATTAGCCGGGCATGGTGGCACACACCTGTGGTCCCAACAACTCAGAAGCTGAGGCAGAAGGATCACTGGAGCCCAGGTGGTCAAGGCTGTGGTAGCCATGAATGTGCCATTTCACTCCAGACTGACAGAGTGGCAGAGTGAGACACCAACTCAAAAAATACAAATAAAATAAACTACATGTCTTTAAAATGCTGTGCTGGGAGTGTTGGGTACACTAAAATCCAGACCTCTTTGCCACTAACAATGCAATCATGTAACCAAAAACTACTTGTAATCCCTAAAGCTACTGAAAATTTTTTAAAAAGTTAGTCGGGCACAGTGGCTCATGCCTGTAATCCTAGTATTTTGGGAGGCAGAGGGGAGAGGATTGCCTGAGTCCATGGGTTCGAGACCAGCCAGAGCAACTTGGCGAGACCTCATCTCTACAATAAATCAAAAAATATTAGCCGGGCGTGGTGGCATGCACCTATAATTCCAGCTCTTTGGAAGGCTGAGATGGAAGGATCACCTGAGGCTGCGGTGGCCGTGAGCGTGCCACTGCACTCCAGCCTGGGCAACAGAGTGAGACTCTGACTCAAAAAAAAAAAAAAATTTTTTTTTTAAATGCAGTGCCAGGGAACAAAGCACACAAAAGCAGCAGGGTTGCTATTTTGTTGTGGTGATCCAGAAGGGATGCTCCGAGATGGCCACATGAGCAAGAGGGAGAAAGTCACGCAAAGATTTGGGGAAAAGGCCTCCTGGTAGGGATCATGTCAAGGCCAGGCGGCAGGAGCATATCTGGGGTTTGGAGAAAAAGCCTAGCACCCCCGCAGGTGGAATGCAACTAGTGGGAGGGAGAGTGAGCACCTGCTTCTTTCTCACTCTACATATTCATGTTTGTACCTAAATTTGTCTCAAATTCCTGGCCTCCAGTGATCCTCCCGTCTTGACCTTCCAGAGCACTAGGATTACAGGTGCGAGCCAGTAGCCACTGTACCCAAACTCTAAATTTGTATTCTTTCCTTAAAGAGCCCCCAAACTCTAAGATTCTGGCTCCAGCCAACCTGGGTCCATCCCTGAGTGGGAACCAGGACAGAGAGGAGGTAAGAGGCTGGCCCACGGGCGCCACTGGAAACACTCTGGGGGCACACGATCCCTGCAGGGTTCCCAGCAGAGGGACAACTTGAGGGTTCCATTTACAGGAACCCTTTGGCTGCTAAGGGGAGTGTGGACTGGGAGCCAGGGTAGAAATGGGGCAACCAGGGGAAGCTATTCCCACCATCCAGGCAAACATAACACCAGGTACAACCAGGCTGGTAGAAGTGGAGATTGATAAACAATGACTGGGTCTGCTGGGTGTGGTGATTCACACCTGTAATCCCAGCAATTTGGGAGGTAGAGGTAGGAGGATCGCTTGAACCCGGGAGTTTGAGACCAGCCTGGGACACACGGCAAAACCCCGTCTTTACAAAAAAAAAATGTTACACTTTGGGAGGCTGAGATGAGGGGACTGCCTGAGCCCACGCATTGGAGAACAGCCTGGGCCCCTAGCAAGACCTCATCTCTACAATAAATCAGAAAACTAGCTGGGTGTGGTAGTGTGCACCTGTAGCTCTGGCTGCTTGGAAGGCTGAGGCAGAAGGATCACCTGAACCCAGCAGGTCAACACTGGGGTGGCCGTGAGCGTGCCACTGCATTCTGGCCTGGGCGACAGAGTGAGATTCCAACTCAAAAAAAAATTTTTTTTTAAAGCCTGGTGTGGTGGCGTGTGCCTATAGTCCCAGCTACTACAGAGGCTGAGGTGGAAGGATTGCTTGAGCCCAAGCTACACACCAGTTTGAGTGACCAAGAAAAATCCTGTCTCAAAAAAAAAAAAATAGCTGGGGAGGGAGATCAGGCAGGATTTGTTGGCTATCTGGAGATGGGCCTTGGAGAGATCACAAGATCTTTCCAAGGGTCTGGCTTGAGTAACAGGGAATCAGGCTGGAGCATCTTTCCTAGCAGGGAAGGCTGGAGGAGGAGCAGGTGGCCGGGCAGGGTAGGGGCAGTGCTGGAGCTCCAGAGGAGGAAGGAATTTTGCCGAAAGCATCAAGCCCTCCTGTGACTGGGGGTCCCAGAGGAGCCATCCTTGTTCTGGAAGAGACTTCACCTCTGAGCCCTTGTTAGGAGGGGCTGGAACCGCCTGCCTCTTCAGAGCAGAAGACACCTTAGAGGCACACAGTGGAGCTGAAGGTGGCGGCCACTCCAGGAACTTACGCCAGAGGCCCTGAATGGAAGCTGCCTGTGTGTGTATGCAGGTGTCTGTGGTGGTTGTCTGTGTGTGTTTGAATCTGTGTCTGTATACGTATGTTTGCGTGTCTGTGTGCCTGCATGTATCTCTGTGCATCTGTGTCTGTGTGTATCTGTATGTGTGTGTCCATGTGCATGTCTGCGTGTCTCTGTGTGTCTCTGGGGAGGGGCTGACCTGTCTTGAATTTGAGGTGGGGATGGAAGAGGGGGTCTAGACTTCAGGAGTTTTTCAATAGGATGGGCAAAAGAGCTCTACCACCAACACTGAACCCGGCTGTAGTCCAGGATGGCCCAGAGGGAGACTGAGACTGCTGGCCACATTCTTCCTTCTCCAGCGCTAAACTTGGCTCTAGTCCAGGATGGTCAGGAGGGGGACTGAGGCTGCCTGGCCATGCTTTCCATCACCGGTTCCGGATCTCCTGGTGGTTCTTGGGCACCGCCACGTACCTCAGCTTCTTCATGACAGCAGGCCAGCCCAGCAGCTGCTTGTCCCACATATACTCTGGGGACAGGACCTTGGTGGGTTTGTGGTACAGCAGGTATTTATTCAGGTGGCTTTCATCATGCCACACAGCCTCGATGCCATTGGCCTGGTCCACCATCATGGCCTGGTGGCAGGCCTTGCTGAGCCGGGTCACCTCCTGCACTGACCCCCCAAAGAAGGCCCCCATGTAGTAGAAGTCCCCCTCGTCCCGGGAGATGTAGGCCTGGGACCGCGGCCTGCGCTCATAGGTGAAGGCCTCGCGGCTGCTCCCGTAGAAGCCAGGGTGCAGGGTGCCGAAGAGTGGAGACAGGATCTCCACGCCGACGTGGTCATCGAACTGCATGTCCACATCCGCGCACACCAGGTAGTCCACCTCATGGCGGAAGCGCCGCTCAGAGAAGTCGCTGATGGCCTGCATGCGGCGCATGGACACGTCCTGCCAGCGTGCGTAGGTGCCCACAGTGAGCACCACCAGGCGCCGCCCTGCCCCGAGGGCCACACGCGGCACATCCGCTGGCCGGTCGGTGAACACGTAGTAGGTGACCCGGTGCCCCACCATGAAGTGCTTTTCCGCCGTCTCCAGGAACAGCTTCAGGAAGACCACGTACCTGCAAGGGAGGCGACCGCGGGCATGGGGCGAAGGCGCGACTGGAGCAACGGGTAAGGCGCACCCTGGCACGCTAGGGGCCATCAGCTCTGGACGTGGCCCCAGTGACATCTGCCAACAGCCTGTGGAAGGCCAAAGCGACAAACGCACAACTTCCCCCGGCCCTGTCCTGAGCGCAGACACTTTATCCTCTTTTCCCAGAGGAGGGCCCGCCCACACCCCCACCCTGGGAATGGACAGCTGAGGCTTGTGAGTCTTCCAGTCTACAGTCAGCAACTCTCACACCCCCTTGGCCTGATCTTCCAGGTAAACCCTCCCTGCCTGGCCTGAGCGAAGCATCCCCATAACTCCCTTTCCATGCCAGGGCAGAGCAGGTTGGAACCAGTCAGAGCCTGACCACCTGTTCCCCTCCCCCTCCTACCCCCCACTGTAAGGGCTTTTGGGGAGCCCACATGCCCCTCTCTGCACCCTAGAGCTCCCTCCCTTGGAGATATGAGGGTGTTTTGTTGGTAAGAGCCTCAGTAAACTGCTTATATTCCTTTTTTTTTTTTTGTAGAGACCAGGCAGGAGTGCAGTGGCACCATAATGGCTCACTGCAGCCTTGAAAGCCTAGACTCAGGTGATCCTTCAGCCTCAGCCTCCCAAGTAGTTGGGACTAGAGGCATGCACCACCATACTTGATTTTATGTAGAGACAAGGTCTCACTATGTTGCCCAGTCTGGTTGCAAATTCCTGGCCTCAAGCAATCCTTCTGCCTCAGTCTCTCAAAGTGCTGAGATTACAGGCGTGAGCCACCTTGTCCAGTATACTACTCATATATCTAAGAGGGAGTCATTCCTGAACTCTTCCAGGGGATGGGGGATCAGGCCTAGCACTGTGGGCAGGGGAAGAGGACCCCAGAAAAGATGAACAAATAAAGACTTTGGCCACAAATCTCGAATCCAAGAATCAAAGCTTCTGGGCCCAGGTTGGGTGTCTACCTCTACCCCAGAAGTTTCTTCCAACTGCCTCAGAGGGCTGGTCCCTCCCTGATGTCCCCCAGGGGGGTGTGCTCCCCACCATGGGGACAAGGGCTCCTCTACCATCAGGCAAGTGTGCCATGCCGCTCTGAGATCCCTCGTTTCTGGAACAGGCATGGTGGCTGCTTGGCCCCCATTTAGCTCACTGGTAAATCACCCACAAGAGTCTCACAGGCACTATGGATAATCAGGGGACACACACGCACCCCAGGAGATGAGAAAGCCCAATACCAGGAGCCTGGGTGTGCGAATCAGGCCTTGGGGTTACAAGCCCAGGCCGGGCCACTGCCGGGGGTGACTGCGGGCTGGTGGCTCAGCTTTGTAAGGCTGCTGTTCTCCGAGGGTGCTGGGGATACAGGGACCACCTCTGGGGCCAGAAGGAGACAGACGGACAGTGCCCAATGGCGAGGGAGACAGAGCCCAATGGCAAGGTGGTGTCCTGACAGAGCCCCCAGGGGCAACTCCCCAGCTCTCCACCCCTGGGAACTAGAGCAAGGACTCTTGGGCTGTCCCCTGCACCCTTCTTAGTCCCTGCACATCTGGCTGCACACCCCTCCTCCACTCCCACGTCGGAATTCGTGAAGGGGCCTTGGGAGGGTCACCCTGCAGCCTGAGTGTGGAAGGACATGCCTCTTTCTACTGGCACCAGCCCAGTTTCCCTATAGAACTGATATTTATGAATAAACATAGAAATTGACCCTAGTCTTTTTTTTTTTAAATCAGATCTCACTCTGTCCCCAGGCTGGAGTACAGTGGCACAATCACAGCTCACCTCAGCCTCGACCTCCTGGGCTCAGATGATCCTTTCACCTCAGCCCCCTGAGTAGCTGGGACTACAGGCATGCACCACCATGCCTGGCTATTTTTTTTGTTTTTTTTTGTTTTTGGTAGAGACAAGATCTCACTGTGTTGCCCAGGCTGGTCTTAAATTCCTGGGTTCAAGTTATCCTCCCACCTGGACCTCCAAAAGTGCTGGGATTACAGGCATGAACCACCGCACCTGGCCAACCCTCCCAGTCTTATTTCAGTTCCTTCCCTTGGCAAGGACCCGCAACTCACAAGAACATTGCATCTAAACAATGAGACCCCAGACCCTTCACTAAGCGTGACTACTTCCTTATCCCTCCCTAACTGCTATTTTACATACCCTTCCCCACTATATAAACCCCCAATTTCAGTCAGTTGGGGAGAGGGAATTAAGACCGACCTGATCTCCTTGGCTGGTATCACCCAATTAAAAAGGCTTTGTCAGTCGGGTGCAGTGGCTCATGCCTATAATCTCAAGCACTTTGGGAGGTCGAGATGAGAGAATTGCCTGAGCCCAGGGGTTTGAGACCAGCCTGGGAAACTTGGTGAGACCTCATCTCTACAATAAATTGAAAAAAATTAGCCAGGCGTGGTGGCACGTGCCTGTAGTTCTAGCTACTTGGAAGGCTGAGGCGGAAGGATTACCTGAACCCAGTAGGTCGAGACTGCGGTGGCCATGAGCATGCCACTGCACTCTCCAGCCTGGGTGACAAAGTGAGACTCCAACTCAAAAAAAAAAAGCTTTCATCAGCCAGGCACAGGCACGGTGGCTCACACCTGTAATCCCAGCACTTTGGGAGGCTGAGGCAGGAGGATCCAGTCCAGGAAGAGGCTGAGTCCAGGAGTTCAAGACCAGCCTAGGCAACATAGTGAGACTTCCCCTCTATTATTAATAAATAAAATCAAATAAGAAAAAAATTAAGAGTCTTTTTCTCTGGCAATACTCATTATCTCAGTGATTGGCTTTCTTTTCTTTTCTTTTTTTTTGAGTTGGAGTCTCACTCTGTCACCCAGACTGGAGTGCAGTGGCACGCTCCCAGCCACCACAGCCTCAACCTGCTGGGCTCCAGCGATCCTTCCACCTCAGTCTTCTAAGTAGCCGGAACTACAGGCGCACGCTAACATGCCCGGCTAATTTTTGACTTATTGTAGAGATGAGGTCTCGCCAAGTTGCCCGGGTGGGTCTTGAACCTGTGAGCTCAGGCAATCCACTCACCTCAGCTTCCCAATGTGCTGGGATTACAGGTTGAGCAACCAAGCCCAGCCAGTGATTGGCTTTCTATGCAACCAGCGATAGGACCTTGATGAACCCCTGGCATTTGGTATCACTACATGCGGGCCCCACAGCGGTCCTGGGGCAGCCACTGTTGCTGGCCCTCCACAGAATCCAGGAGGTCAAGCTACGTGTCTAGGGTCATCTCGCTAGTCCCCTGTGAAGCCACCCTGATCTAGAGTCCCAGGGCCTTACTTGTCAGCTACCTCTGCAGGTGCCTGAGGCCAAGTGCTCTGCCTGCCCCTCCCATACCTGAGCACAGAGGGGTGTCCATAGCTCTGCTGGCACACTGTTTCCACGGGTCCAAGGAGAGCAACAGGTGCCCCTCCTGCCACCTCTGGTCACTGAGAGGGACCTGCCTGGAGCCTGGCATTGAGGGGGGATAGCTGCCCCGGACTCAGCAGGAGGGCCAGCCACAGGTACAGAGGGGTGGGGCAGCAGGCCAGATCTGCCATCCCTGGATGAGATGCAGCCTCCAGAGAAGGGACTGGGTTTTATGCACACAGTGAGCCTACAAGAGCCCAGTAAGACTGCTGAGCAAATAAATACCTTTAATATCTATCCTCTGGGCCGGGTATGGTGGCTCACACCTGTAATCCCAGAATTTTGGGAGGCCGAGGCAGAAAGAGTACTTGAGCCCAGCCTGGGCAACATAGTGAGAACTTGTCTCTATAAAAAAAATTTTTTTGTTTTTGAGTTGGAGTCTCACTGTCACCCAGACTGGAGTGCAGCGTCACGCTCCCGGTCACTCCAACCTCAACCTGCTGGGCTCCGGCGATCCTTCCGCCTCAGCCTTCCAAGTAGCTGGAACTACAGGTGCGTGCTACCACGCCCAGCTAATTTTTTGATTAATTGTAGAGATGAGGTCTCGCTGCTCAGGCGGGTCTCGAACCCGTGGGCTCAGGCAATCCACTCACCTCAGCCTCCCAAAGCGCGGGATTACAGGCTGAGCCACCGAACCCAGCAAAAAAAATTTTTTTTTAATTAGCCAGTCAAGGTGGCATGTGTCTGTAGTCCCAGTTACTCGGAAGGCTGAGGTGGAAGGATCACCTGAACCCAGGAGGTTGAGGCTGTGGTTAGCCATGATCGTGCCACTGTACTCTTGCCTGGGCAACAGATTCAGACTCAAAAAAAAAAAAGGCTGAACATAGTGGCTCAGACCTGTAATCCCAGAACTTTGGGAGGCTGAGGTGAGAGGATTGCCTGAGCCTGCAGGTTTGCAACTAGCCTGGGCAACATGATGAGAGCTCGTCTCTACAACAAATAAAAAAATTAACCAGGAGTGATAGCATGCACCTGTAGTTCCAGCTAATCGGAAGGCTGAGGTAGAAGGATCACCTGAGCCCAGCAAGTTGTGGCTGTGGTGGCTGTGAGTGTGCCACTGCACTCCAACCTGGGTGACAGTGAGACTCTGATTCAAAAACAAACACACACACACACACACACACACACACACACACACACACACACACACCCCTACCCTCTGGGAGAATAAGGATCTGTCTTAAATACAAGAACAGACCTGAATGTTCCTGGTCACTCACCACCTCCCAGGTCTCTGCAGTCGGTCACCTCGCTTACTTACTTTTTGATGGCAAACACAGTTAATCCGATGGTGGCATTCTGGAGCCGGAACTGCTCATTGAGGATGCCAATGTTGAAGGTCCCCTCCCAGATGATGGGAGCCAGCCAAGGGGTCACGACCAGGACATCTTTCCTACTGTACAGGGAGAGAGCGACCCGTAAGCTGGCAGGGGTGCCACGCAAGCTTGCCAGTGGCGCTCAGCCACTCCCATCCCGGGACCTCCACCTCTGACAACCCTTCCAGAGGGACCTGGCATTTGCCAGGAAGCCAACTACAGGCCAACCAGACTCCAACAGGGCAAATCATTCCTATCACTTCTTGAATGACAGATTCCGCTGGACCACGAAGGGAGCAGAGATTGGCCAGCAAATGGGTAGGAAAGGGATAGCAAACAAGAAACGCGGGTTAGAGAAAGAGAAAGGGAAAAAGAATACTACGTGGCCTCCAAATTTAGATGTCAGTAAAACCTAAAAGGAAAATACTTTGGGAGAGCAAGCTCAAGTTGAACTTGAAATCAAAGAACCCAGGCTGAGAGTGATGGCTTAAGTCTGTCATCCCAGCACTTTGGGAGGCCGAGACAGGAGGATTGCTTGAGCCCATCGTAAGACCTTGTTGCTACAAAAAAATGTTTAAATGAGCTGGGCACGGTAGTGCGTGCCTATAGTCCCAGCTACTTGGGAGTCGGAGGTGGGAGAACTGCCTGAGCTGAGTAGATCAAGGCTGCAGTGAGCCATGATGGTGCCACGTGCACTCCAACCTGAGTGACAGAGTGAGACTCCACCTCAAAATCAAATCAATCAATCAAAGCAACCAACCTTTTGCATCTTCAGACCAGCACCTCAAGTTGTGTTAAATTTCAGTAAATTTACTCACCAGGGTGTTAGCACCTTGGGCTGGGGGTAGACCATTCTGCAAACACAAAAAAAAAAATCACATGAGTTTGCATGATAAGTCTGTGGGATGCTGAGCAGGTAGGTGGGGCGTGCACAGTGGCTGAACTGTAACTGGGCTTGGACCTCCAACAGGGCCAGCAGTCCCAGGCTGGGTCATCCATGATCCCGAGGCATGGGAAGGGCCCAAACTCAATCTGTGGTTCAGCATTTGTAAAATGGGGAGCTGATCTAAGTGACCTTAGGGCCCTTTGCCCTCCACTTGACTTAAGTGAAAGGGACCTTGGAGACTCCGCGAGGGACCTAAGGGGTCATATTTTAATTTGCCGTGGGCAAAGGAGCCTGGGCGTGGTGTCTGTCCCTGGTCATTTCCAGAGGAAGGTCATCAGATACGCAGACTGTCCCACATGGGCCTGAAGCCTCTTCTGCTCCTTGCTGGCTTCCTGTCTGCCTTTCTTGGTGTCCCCAGGGCCTGTGGGGATGCAAGCTGTGGTACTGTCTTCACCTAAAGTGTTGTAGAACCCCAGACAACATTAGCAAACAGGTCTTTTTTTTTTTTTTTTTTTTTTTTTTTTTTAAGGTCTCATTCTGTTGCCCAGACTGGAGTGCAGTAGCACAATCACGTCTCACCACAGCTCGACTTCCCGGATTTGAGCGATCCTTCCACCCCAACCTACTGAGTAGCTGTGACTACAGGTGTGCACCACCACACCCGTTTGTAGAGACAAGGTCCCACTATGTTGTCCAGTCTGGCGTCGAACTCCTGAACGATCCTTTTGCCTTGGCCTCTCCAAGTGCTGGGATGACAGCCCTGAGCCATGGTGCCCATGGCTATCATTTTTAATTACCAATAATGACTACAATTTGAGTGCCCTATGACGACATTTAATAAGGCAAGGAAATCGGGTGTAATAGTTCATGCCTGTCATCGCAGCACTTTGGAAGGCGGAAGCAAGAGGGTTGCCTGAGCTCAGAGGTTCGAGATCAGCCTGGGCAACTTGGTGAGATCTCGTCTCTAGAATAGATCAAATAATTAGCCCGGCATGGTGGTGCATACCTATAGTCCCAGCTACTTGGAAGTCTGAGGTTGTGATCGTGCCACTACACTCCAACCTGGGTGATAGAGTGAGACTCTGACTCAAAAAATAAAAATTTTTAAAAAAGCAAGGAGCCAGCCTTCAAAAGGAAAGAAGTTCTAACACACGCTACAACATAGGTGAACCATGAGGACGTTATACTCAGCAAATTAAGCTAGACAGGAAAGGACATGTACTATATAATTCTACTTACACGTGGTAGCTAGACTAGTTAGACTCATAGCAACAGACCGGAGAATGGTGGGTGCCAAGGGCTGGGGGAAGGGGGATGAGGAGCTAGTGTTTAAGGGGGACAGAGTTTTAGTTTTGCAAAGTGAAAAGAGTACTGAGGTCTGGTGTAGTGGCTCATGTCTGTAATCTCAGCACTTTGGGAGATAGAGGTGAGAGGATTGCCTGAGACCAGGGTTTCGAGACCAGCCTGGGCAACATAGCAAGACCTCGTTTCTACAATAATCAAAAAGTTAGCCAGGTGTGGTGGCCCATGCCTGTAGTCCCAGCTAATTAAGAGGCTGAGGCGGGAGGATCACCTGAGCCCAGGAGGTCAAGGCTGCGGTGAGCCGTGATTGTTCCAGCCTAGGCAACAGAGTGAGACCCGGTTCAAGAATAAAAGATAAAAATAAGTAAATAAAAAGGAGAGTGACTAACTCGGCTGGGATTGCCTGATACTTTTTGGGTCTCAGCACTGATAAAGGCCAATATCCTAGGAAACATCCTGAGGCCCTGGGCAACCCGAATCAGCTGGTCATCCTCTCTAAAAGTCAATGACACGCAGCTGGTCTAAACTGAAGCAACAGCTCCCCCGTGGTCTCTTGGTGGCTGCAGGATGAAAGCAAAGCCAGGGCAGAGACTAGGGGAGGAGCAGCCATCCTCCATCAGAGGAAAGAAGCCCTGGCCCAACTCCCAGCCACCTCTATCCACATGCACACATACACCAGAGCTGGACGGCAACTCTGATGCAGAAGGCACCGAGTGAAGACCTTATACCTTGACAAGGTCACAACTTGCAGATGGTCCAGTTCTTTAACACTGCAGAATGAGAACACAGGAGAAGGGGTTTATTCCAGAAGCAGAACTGAAGGCACGAGTGCACAGAATCTGGCCGGGGGTCCCAGTGGAAGGGGCACAGTGGTAGTAGAGTCCGTCTGAAGCAGTCACAGAACAGCTGTCACTGGCAATGGGCCTGGGACTGGCCCATGTACCAGACACCGAAACATCAAACGTCAAACATCTCTGTGCAGTCACAGAGACCACGTTCACCAGGTGCTTCTGAGTTGAGACAAGGCAGGGAGGTTTCGTAACACAAGGAGGCCCAGACTCGCTGGGTGGGCAGGGGACACCCCTGAAGCAGCAACCCATGGCCCACAGCCAGCCTGCCAGGGCCAGCACTGACCATCCCCCTGCCCTTCTCCCTCACTCACCGGGCCCCCACTTCTGGGCTTCCTGGTGTCTGGCTTCTGGGGCTCAGAAGCCCAGAGCTGTGGAAAGAAAGTACACCCAAGGTCGCTGCTCTGAGGTAGCAGGTCCAAGGTCTTGGGAGGTAGCAATGGACACGGAACCGAGACTGTGTGTCCATTGCTACCTCCCAAGAGCCCACGCAGGGCCAGCAGAGTGAGCACAGGAGCTCCTGGTGAAATTGCAAGGCCTCCACAGGCGACCGGCCATGCCCCAGGCCAGGAGATCAGCGGGAGGGGTTCCCTGGAGACAGTGCTCATGTTTGGACACTTGCCACAGTCACAGAGGATCCTCGTGCCGGGGACCTTATCGTCCCCAAAGCCACCCAGGGAGTGTTTCCAGGCTGTGTCCACAGATGCCCCAGGAGAGCTGGCTGGTGACTTCACTCTGTGGTTCTCGAACCATCTGTGTCTGGGAGCGGCAGGCAGCTCTGGCCCCAGGTTTGCTTCCCACTTCCTGCCACACAGTGGGGGGGCGAGTGACTCGACCTCCCAGTCCCAGACGCCCCACTTGTGAAATGGCACACCCTCCAGCAGAGCTGAGCGTGTGGACAACTGTGGTCAGGACCCTGATTACTAGGGGGAGGGTATGGTAGGGGTGGGGGCGGCAGGCATGGCTCAGGGGCTGCTGGGCTGCTTCTCCCAAGCCTGGCCAGTGATGACGGTCAAATATTTCTTACCTAAAGAAGACCAGGATGAGCATGGTTAGAAGGATTATGGCAAGGAGAGAGTAGCATTTGGGTTTTCCTGGAAAACAGCAGTGGAAAATAAGATTACTCACCCTCCTCCTCTTATCTACCCTCACTTTACCTGTCTTGTCTTGTGATTCAGACACCAGACCCCACAACGGGTCTCGATCCTCCAAGATGGCTCCTCTCCCCCACAGATGAGGCTATGAGGCTGGCCCAAACTTCTTCAAACCCAATCCAGGTCTGGCCCCTCCTCCCACTCAGGGAAGACAGAGGCAGTCTGCTTCTCCCAACTCAACACCCCAGTGGCTCCCTCAGACTCTCAGCGTCACCCTGGCCTCCCAATGACCTCTGAGCTCAAAATGAACCATACTGAAATGAACACCGCAAGGTCACTGTGGATTCCATCAAAGTCACTGTTGATCCCATCAAGTCTTACGGCCAGACTGAACCATGAGGTGGTAGAACACCTTCTACCACGAGAAAGCAGCCCTCCAACCTTCCCCAACTGTCTCACTGCGCCTTTGGATGTACATGCACATAGAAACAATAATCGGTCTTTCTTGCTTTGTTTTGTTCTGTTTTTGAGTCGGGGTCGCACTCTGTCACCCAGGCTAGAATGCAGTGGCACAATCATGGCTCACTGCAGCCTCAAACTCCTGGCCTCAAGGTATCCTCCCGCCTCAGCCTCCCAAGTAGCTGAAACTACAGTTCCATGACACCACGCCTGACTATTTTTTTTGCTTCGAGTGAGGAGGTGTCATTATGTTGCCTAGACTAATCTAAAACTTCTGAACTCAAGCAATCCTCTTACCTCGGCCTCCCAAAGTGCTGAGATTATAGGTGTGAGCCCTTAATTATTTCTTTTAAAGAGAAGTGTTAATTTTGATAAAGTCTAATTTATCATTTTTTATGGCTTTTTATTTGAGTCAGAGTCACATTCTGTCACCTAGGCTGAAGTGTAATGGCATGATCCCAGTAGCTACTACAGCCTTCACCTGCTGGGCTCAGGCGATCCTTCCACCTCAGCCTACCAAGTACCTGGGAATACAGGCATGCACCACCATGCCTGGCTAATTTTATTTATTGTAGAGTCAAGGTTGATCCCAAACTCCTGGGCTCAGGCAACTCTCTCACGCCAGTCTCCCAAAGTGCTGGGATTATAGGAGTGAACCACTGTGCTCAGTCTGCCTTGAGATTTTTATCTCATCTAATAAATTTTTCCTACCCCAAGTTCATGAATATTTCCTCCTATTTTCTTCAGAATTTCAAAATTATTGTATTTTTTTTAATGGATATCCAGTAGTTTCAGCCATTTGAACTGAAATACTTTCCCCATGACATTATTTTGGCATCCTTATCAAAAATCAATGGACTATTTTAAAAAATCAGTTGACAGGCCAGGCGCAGTGGCTTGAGTCTGTAATCCTAGCAGTTTGGGAGGCTGAAGCAAGAGGACTGCCTGAGCCCAAAGGTTCAAGACCAGCCTGGGCAACTTGGTGACACCTCTTCTCTACAATAAATAAAAAATTTAGCCGGGCATGGCGGCACGTGCCTGTAGCTCCAGCTACTTAGAAGGTTGAGGCGGAAGGATCACCTGAGCCCGGCAGGTCAAGGCTGCGGTGGCCATGAGTGTGCCACTGCACTTCAACCTGGACAACAGAGTGAGATTCCAACTCAAAAATAAATTAATTAATTAAAATAAAATAAAAGGCAATTGACTATATATGTGTGAGTCTATTTCTAAACTTTGTATTTTGCTCCACTTATCTATATGTCTATCCTAATATCAACCTGTACTGGTTACTGTAGCTGTATAAACCAGGGAAGCAGGGAAGATAGGTCCTCCAACATTGTTTGCCTTTTTCAAATGGTTTTGACTATTGTGAGACATTTCCTTTTCCATATAGATTTTAGAATCAGTTTGTCAATTTCTACAAAAATTCCTTCTGGAGTTTGGTTGGGAGTATGTAAAGTCTATAGATCAATTTTGGGGAATGTGACAGTTTAGCAATGTTAAGTCTTCCAATTCATGAACATGGTATATGTCGGGAGCGGATGTGATATAGGAAACAGATGAGCACTGTCATTATAGCAGGCCTTGAGTAAAGACCCCAAGCGAAGTCAAGGTCTCGCTTAATGACCCCAAGCTTGTAGACAAGGTCTTGCTTGGAAACTCTGCATCCTAGCCAAAGGCAGGCTGTGAGAGATGCAGCCTGCTACATGAAATAGTGTCTCAGATGCTCAAACATCTGTGCACACAGTACAGATAAAGCCTTGGCTACAACAAGATAACTGCAGAACAGCTCACCTTTTAGGTAGCAACATAATTCTGTTATGATTCCCTCACAAGACCCTGAACCCCCTTCCAACTTCCTTTGTGCTTGCCCCACCTGGCCCCAGCTTTTCTTTATGTCTTTGTGTCTGTGTCTTTCTTAAGCTCTCATCACTCTCTCTCGGGACCCTCAAGGGAGCCGTGCAAGCCGCAGCAGATATATCTCTCCATTTATTTATGTCTTTGTTAATTTCTGTCACCAACATTTTATAGACTCTAAGTCAAAAATAAAATAGGTCTAAGCAAAAAGGTAGTAAAAGATATGTCATGCAAACAATAACCATAAAAGAGCTGAAGTAGTGATATAAGTTTCAGATAAAATCGATTTTAGGATAAAAAATTTTAGCCAAGCAGGGTGGCTCAAGCCTATAATCCCAGCATTTGAGAGGGTGAGGTGAGAGGATTGCCTGAGCCCATGGGTTCAAAACCAGCCTGGGCAACTTGGCGAGACCTCATCTCTACAATAAATCAAAAAATCAACCGGGCTGGTAGCGCGTGCCTGTCTTTCCAGCTACTTGGAAGGCTGAGGCGGAAGGATAGCTGGAGCCCAGCAGGTCGAGGCTGTGGTGGCCGGGAACGGCCACTGCATTCCAGTCTGGGTGACAGAATGAGACTCCAACTCAAAAAAAAAA
This sequence comes from Carlito syrichta, assembly GCF_000164805.1. Lineage (NCBI taxonomy): Eukaryota > Metazoa > Chordata > Mammalia > Primates > Tarsiidae > Carlito > Carlito syrichta. The sequence goes on along the minus strand of NW_007079802.1, from coordinate 6,052 downwards.
AAAGAAAAAAGAAATTAAAAGTCTTTTTCTCAAAAGACTTGAACTTCTTTTTTTTTTCTTCTTAACACTTCCTCTCAAGTAGAAGAAAAGACCTGAACTTCTTAGTCAACATGTTTTTCTTGGGTCCAGTCACAGGCCAAACCCTATGCTGAAACTCAGGGGTGTGGAGACCAACCACAGATCACCTGGTTCTCTGAGGCTCCCAGAGCAGGAGAAACAATTAGTTCCTGATTGAGGAAAACTAAGATAATGCAGGGCATGAGGGATTCAGGGTGCTGGTGTGATTATCATCTTGACTGGACAACTGTGTGATGGGTGTCTCTATGCGTCAAGACTTACCGACTGTACATTTATGTGCAGTTTATTGTATAAAAGCTGCTAAAAATATATTGGGAAGAAAACACGGGGGAAAAAAGAGGGAGAGGAGAGGACCGCAGAAGGAGGAACGGGTGTTGTAGGGTAGTTGAAGACCCGTTGGCGATGACCAGGTTCTTAGTGCCCTGAACAAAGAATTGGCCAAGACACACACGGAGCTCAAGCAAAGGGTAGTGTATTTAGGAAAAGCGACAGGAACCTTCAGTCAAGAGTTTCACGTCTAACAACGTCGGCACCTTTTGCATTCCTGTCTGTGGGAAAGTGGGTTCTGGTAAGGAAATAACATGGAGTCAACACAGCCAACAAGCGGAGCAGTCATTTTAACTCTGTTTAGCTTTGTCCTATTTTTCTCACAGTGCACTTTACCCTCTCAACACTAGACAGGACAGAACCGGTTTCTGAGAGGTAGGGGTAGCTATTGATAACTGTTGTGGGGAGGTGGGACTGGCAGTTGAGGGAAACTGCTAGGGGAGGGAGGGGCACACCTCATTAACAAGGGGGCCTGCATAAGCAATGTTTGTATACTTAACCCTGAATTGAACCCCACATCTTTATAATTTAAAAAAAGGAAAAGATAATTGTTGACAGCCCCCTCTCCAGTTTGTTTTGTACTAATTCACTTTTCTATTTCAAGTATTTGCACCCATGAGACAGAGATGCCTAATCAGAGATGCCTCCTGCCCTTCATGACAAAGACAGACCCCATCACCAGGGCAGCAATCTTTGACCCACATGCCTGCCTTCCAACACCTGATGTCACTACTACCTGTATGTGTCTGCCCTCCGTGACCCCGTGCAGCAGACCACCACCCAATCACCTGATGACCTTCCCCCATCAAAGGGAATGTTTAATAAAAGGATTTGACTCCGAGCAACCAGTCGCCATTGCCTTGCAAAGCTATGGTCTGGCCATGTATTCTTTGAGCTATGGCCAGCCAGGTTTTCCAAAGCTTTGGTACCATCCCCTAACTTGGGGGGGGAGGTGTGTGAATGTCCTCTCTTTCCCCTTTACTTTCTAAAAAACTATGTTTCACAGTCTAACATCTGTGCAAGTCTTCGCATCTTTCACGTAGAACCTGACTGCACACAAACTCCCATTGAGCCTGACCTAACATTTGAAGACCCTACTGGGAAATATCTTTTTTTTTTTTTTTTTTTTTGAGTTGGAGTCTCACTCTGTCGCCCA
>NW_007079802.1:1805-4471 GCF_000164805.1 Carlito syrichta | reverse complement strand
AATCCACTCACCTCAGCCTCCCAAAGGCGCGGGATTACAGGCTGAGCCACCTAGCCCCGCGGGAAATGTCTTTAACCTAACATTTTTGGAGGGCCCACCGAGATCCTTATCCTAACACCTCTGATTTGGCAAAACGTGCAAAAAGAAAACATTTTGACTAATGTTTCTGGGATTAAGTGTACTTCCTGGGGATGGGGTAACATTTCAGTTTACCGCGCTTGTTTCTGCCCGCCATCCCGATTATAATCGTATGTGTGAGATGCAGTTCATACACATGAGCTCAAAATAGCTCTTTTGCATGGACAGGTGAGGGAATTCAAGGAGGTTCCCGTGTGGATGTGCCACACCTGGGGCAATACCTTGGTGAGTTTTATGAACTTTCTTATATCGTAGTCGAAGGGTAGTTGAGCTTACACATTCAACTTACTGATGTGTGCTGGGAGGTTGATTAATGTTTCAGTTTAAAGCTACCTTTATTTTATTTATTTTTTAGTTGGGAGGCTCCTCTGTTGCCCAGGTTGGAGTGCAGTGGCACACTCACGGCCACTGCAGTCTCCACCTGCTGGGCTCACGTGATCCTTCTGCCTCAGCCTACCAAGTGCTTGGAACAACAGGAGGGGTCACCACACCGTCTAATTTTTTTATTTACTGTACATGTGAGGTCTTTCCAAGTTGCTCAGGTTGGTCTCAAATCCCTGGGTTCAGGAAATCCTCTCCCTCCACCTCCCAATATGTGGGATTATAGGCATGAGCCACCGCACCCAACCCTATCTTACTCTCAATAAAGGATAGAATAATTAGAAAGAAAAACAGTAGGTACAGATGACATCAACATGAATCACCTAGACCTACCTGATATCTGTACAACACTCCATCCATCCAAAGGAGAACACACACTCAAGTGCACATGGAACTTTCTCCAAGATGGACCATATGTAGACCATAAAACGAGTCTCCATAAATTTCAAAGACCTGATATCACACAAAGCTTGTTCTCTAACTGCAATGGACTAGAATTAGAACTTAATAACAAAAGAAATTTAATAAATCCACAAATATGTGGAAATTACAAGACACACTTCTAAACAACCAATAGATTAAAAGAAGAAAGTCAAAAGATAATCAGAGCTGAATGAAATTAAAACACAACATTCCAAAATGTATGAGACGCAAGTAAAGCATTTATAGTAAGAAATTTATAGCTGTAATTGCCGAAATTAGAAAATAAAAACCTCAAATCGAAGTGTAAGCTTCCATCCTTAGTAAATACAAAAGGGGGGGGGGGATCAAATTAAACCCAAAGTGAGCAGAGGAATGGGATAATAAAGATGAGTTGGAAATCGATAGAAAACAGAAAAAAAAGAAAGACAATCAAAGCAACCAAAAGTTAATTCGTTGTAAAAAAAAAAAAAATAACATCAAGCCGGGCTTGGTGGCTCAGCCTGTAATCCCACGCCTTTGGGAGGCTGAGGTTGAGTGGATTGCCTGAGCCCACAGGTTCAAGACCCACCTGGGCAGCGAGACCTCATCTCTACAATAAATCAAAAACTCAGCCAGGCGTGGTAGCACATGCCTGTAATTCCGGCTACTTGGAAGGCTGAGGCGGAAGGATCGCCGGAGCCCAGCAGATCGAGGCTATGGTGGCCAGGAGCGTGCCATTGCACTCCAGTCTGGGCAACAGAGTGAGACTCCAACTCAAAAAAAAAAAAAAAAGTAAAAAAAAAAAAATCAAAGCTTGGCTAGATTAACCAGCAAGAGTGCGAGCCAGAGAGAAAGAAAACAAATGACCAAAATCAGGAAGAAAAGGGGAGACACCAATACCAATCTTACAGAAATTAAAAGTCTTTTCCTCAAAAGACCTGAACTTCTTCCTTTTTTTTTTTTTTAACACTTTCTCTCAAGTAGAAGAAAAGACTTGAAGTTTTTAGTCATCAACATGTTTGTCTTGGGTCCAATCCCAGGCTAAACCCGATGCTGGAAGCTCTGGGGTGTGGAAACCAGCCACAGAGCCCCCGTTCCTCTGAGGCTCCCAGAGCAGGCGAAACAATTAGTCCCTGATGGAGGACAACTAAGATGATGCCATACCACAGGGCATGAGGGATTCAGGGTGTTGGTGAACTCTTGACTGGACAACTATGCTACAGGTGTCAAGTGCTACATGCGTGCTACAACCGTGTCAAGTGCTACAACTGTGTTACAGGTGCTACATGCGTCAAGACTTATCGACCATACATTTATGTGCAGTTTATTGTATAAAAGCTGCTAAAATCTAATCACCAGACTAGGACAGATCTGGTTTCTCAGAGGTACCTATTGATAATACAACTCCCCCTCTTCAGGTTGTTTTGTACTAATTTGCTTTTCTTTATTTTTTTTTTTCTTTCTTTTTGAGTCACTCTCACTCTGTCACCCAGGCAGGAGTACAGTGGCCGCTCCCGGCTGGGCTCCAGCGATCCTTCCGCCTCAGCCTTCCAAGTAGCTGGAACTACAGGGGCACGCTACTACGCCCAGCTAATTTTTTATTGTTGTAGAGATGATGTCTCACCAAGTTGCCCAGGCGGGCCTCGAACCCGCGGGCTCAGGCAATCCTCTCGTCTCGGCCTCCCAAACTGCTGGGATTACAGGCTGAGCCATTGAGCCCGGCAGGGATATCTTTTTTTTTTTTT
>NW_007079802.1:1330-1664 GCF_000164805.1 Carlito syrichta | reverse complement strand
TTTTTGAGTTGGAGTCTCACTCTGTCGCCCAGGCTGGAGTGCAGTGGCCGCTCCCGGCCACCGCAGCCTTGACCTGCTGGGCTCCGGTATCTTTTTAACCTCACATTTTTGGAGGTCCCACCAGAATCCTTAACCTAACAGTTCTGATCTGGCAAAACATGCAAAAAGAAAACATTTTGACTAATGTTTCTGGAATTAAATGTATTTCCTGAGGTTGGGGTAACATTTCATGTTATCGAGCATGTTTCTGCCCACCATCCCCTAATTTTAATTGTGTGAGATAGCCGGGCTCGGTGGCTCAGCCTGTAATCCCGCGCCTTTGGGAGGCTGAGGT
>NW_007079802.1:0-1310 GCF_000164805.1 Carlito syrichta | reverse complement strand
CGGAGTGAAACTCCAACTCAAAAAAAAAAAAAAAAAATTGTGGGAGATGCAGTCCATAAGTATGAGCCCTACATAGTTCTTTTGCATGGACAGGTTAGGTAATTCAAGGAGGTCCCTGTGTGGACGTGCCATACCTGGGGCATTTTCTCAGTGAGTTTTATGAGTTTTCTTATGGTTGTTTCAATACGGGACCTTGCTTATGTTGTGTGCTGGGAGGTTGATTAACATTTCAGTTTAATGACTTTTTTTTGAGTTGGAGTCTCACTCCGTCGCCCAGGCTGGAGTGCAGTGGCATGCTCATGGCCACCCCAGCATCGACCTGCCGGGCTCCAGCGATCCTTCCGCCTCAGCCCTTCAAGTAGCCGGAACTACAGGCGCGTGCTAGCATGCCCTGCTAATTTTTTTTTTATTTACTGTAGAGACGAGGTCTCGCCAAGTTGCCCTGGCTGGTCTCAAACCCGCGGGCTCAGGCAATCCACTAGGCTCAACCTCCCAAAGTGCTGGGATTATAGGCTAAGCCACCAAGCCCAGTCAATGACTTTTTTTTTCTTTGTCTTTTTTTAAGTCATAGTCTCACTCTGTTGCCCAGGTTGGAGTTGTAGCTCATGACCACCGCAGCCTCAACCTGCTGGGCTCAGGCGATCCTTCTGCCTCAGCCTTTGAAACGAGATACCTGAAGAAACCAGGAAGAAACTTGGCTTTTTTTGTTTTTTGCTTTTTGAGTTGGAGTCTTACTCTGTCGCCCGGGCTATAGTGCAGTGGCACACGCACAGCCACCGCAGCCTCAACCTGCTGGGCTCAGGTGATTCTTCTGCCTCAGCCTTCCAAGTAGCTGGAACTACAGGGGCACGCCATCACGCCGGGCTAATATTTTGATTTATTGTAGAGAGGAGGTCTCGCCAAGTTGCCCAGGCGGGTCTCAACCCATAGGCTCAGGCAATCCTCTCACCTCAACCTCCCAAAGTGTTGGAATTATAGTTATGAGCCACTACGCCCAGGCTTACTTAGTTTATTCTTAGTCTTTTTGCCTCAGCATAACCATTAGAAAGTCTTTAGACTCTCTACTGCAGGCCAAGTGGCAGCCTATCCCACCCCCTGGGGAAGTCTCCTTCTGATGCAAGACCAGAACAGTCCAACCTTTCATTTCATGATTTAGCATAATATTCTTTAGTAAATTTTCAGTTTCCTTTTTCAGGTTCCTTATCAAGGCAGAAGGCCAAAGCCATAAAAACGATAAGACCCCCTTTGGTCAAGGAGTTTGTGAATTGCCAATGTCTAACAAGTCTCTTGCAGGAACCCCCCCCCCCCCC
>NW_007079801.1:1891-3085 GCF_000164805.1 Carlito syrichta | reverse complement strand
GCCTCCTCCCGGGCATGGCCCCACCCCCTGTCTTCGGACCCGCCTTTCCCCGGGATGACCCTACCCACGTGCTCTGACCCCATCTTCTTCCCGGACGACCCTGCCCTGTTCTCCGGCTCCACCTTCTCCCTGGGATGACCCGTCCCCCACCCTGACTCCGCCTGCTCCCTGGGATGACCCGTTCCCTGATCCTGACTCCGCCTTCTCCCTGGGGCGACCCTGCCCCCTGGCCCTGACTCCGCCTTCCCCCAGGGATAACCCCGCCTTCCGACCCGACCCCGCCTTTTCTCTGGCCTGACCCCGCCCCCTTCCGCTGACCCTGCTGTGATGTATGACCCCGCCCCGCTGACCTGGCCGTCCAATCTCACCCTGCCCCCACTCTGACCCCACCTCCTGGGCCTGACTCCCCTTCTCCCTGGCCTGGTCCGGCCCCCTGTCCTCTGACCCCGCTTCTCCCGGCAGGGCACCGCCTCCCGACCTGGCCCGCTTCTGGCCTGACCCCACGCCACTCCGCCTTCTCCCTGGGCTAGCCTCCAAGGCGTGACCCCGGCTCTCTGACGCGGCCCCACCCACTCTCTAAACCCACTTTTCCCTCCAGACCCGCCCCTCCCTGGTCTGACTCGTCCCAGGCTCTGCACACGGCCCGCTCACCACCCAGCCCTCACGCCCGCCCCATCTAGCCCCGTCCACTGGCCGAGTCGCTGTCCACTTGCCGACCCTCCGCCCTTCCTTTTGGACTCCACCCACTGTGGGCCCTCCGGTTCTGAGCCCACCTGCGGAGCCAGGCCCCTCCCACGGCTGCGGCTACCCAGGATGCGCCCACCGGCATACGGCTCCGCCCACGAGGCCGGACCCGCCCACCACACGTCTACTCCAATTGGCGGGTTGGTGCAAGCTCCGCCCACCTCCCAGCCACCCCTCCCACCAGCGCCCACCCAGGATTCGCCCACCAGCACAAAACTCCGCCCACGAAGCCGGGCCCCGCCCACCATCACGTCTACTCCGATAGGCGGGTTGGTGCAAGCTCCGCCCACCTCCCAGCCACCCCTCCCACCAGCGTCCACCCAGGATTCGCCCACCGGCAGACGACTCCGCCCCTAAGCCCAGACCCCGCCCATCGTAGCATCTGCACTCCCATTGGCCAGTGGCCCAGGGCCCTGCCCACCCCCAGACGCCCCGCCCGCCGCGCACCTG
>NW_007079801.1:0-1610 GCF_000164805.1 Carlito syrichta | reverse complement strand
CCCTCCCACCCCCGCACCCCCTTGGGGCTGGACAGGCGGCCCTGGGCCCCTGCTCACCGTCTCCACGTGTGGAAGCTCGTCCAGGCGCTTGGACAGGCCCTGCAGCTGCGAGTAATACCAAAGCTTCTCCTTCTCCTCCTTCTCGATCTCGCTCAGCAGGAAGCACCTGGGGGGGACGGGTCAGCTGGAGTTTACTTTGTTTTGGGGGGGGTTGAGTCGGAGTCTCATTCTGCTGCCCAGGCTGGAGGGTAGTGGCACACTCACGGCCACTGCAGCCTCGACCTCCTGGGCTCCGGCAATCCTTCCATCCTAGCCTTCCAAGTAGCTGGAACTACCGGCGTGCACCACCATGCCCAGCTAATTTTTTAAAATTATTTCTTATTGTAGAGATGAAGGCTCCAAGTTGCCCAGGCTGGTCTCAAACCCGTGGGCTCAGGCAATCCTCTCACCTCAGCCTCCCGAAGTGCTAGAATTATAGGCGTGAGTCATTGCACCCGGCCTTTATTTTATTTTATTGTAGAGACGAGGTCTCTTCAAGTTGCCCGGGCTGGTCTGGAGCCCGCGGGCTCAGGCAATCCACTCGCCTCGGCCTCCCAAAGTGCTGGGACGACAGGCTGAGCCACCGAGCCTGGTCTGAGTTTATTTTGTTTTAGTCAGGGTCTCACTCTGTTGCCCAGGCCGGAGTGCAGTGGCACGATCACGGCTCACTGCAGGCTCGGCCACCTGGGCTCAGGTGATCCTACCTCCTAAGACTCCCGAGTAGCTGAGACTACAGGGGCACACCACCACACCCAGCTAATTTTTAAAGGTTTTTCTGTAGTGATGAGGTCTGGCTATGTGGCCCAGGCTGATCTCGAACTCCTGGATTCAAGCAATCGTCCCACCTCAGTCTCCCAAAGTGCTGGGATAACAGGTGTAAGCCACCATGCCTGGCCTACTTTGACTTTTGTAATCACGCGGTGCCCACTGTATGCAATAGGCAGCATGGCAATGTCACCCCTGTGGCGCTCCCAGCCCTGAGGTAAGGGGAGTACTGAAATGAACGGGGTGGGGTGTGCAGAAACTTAATGAGAAGGAGAGGGCAATTCATCTGGAAATTCTGGTCCTCTGAGGGGGGCTCCCCTGCCTCTGACACCTCCTGAAACCTGCTAATCGACCAGTTACAGCGTTGGCTTCAGGCGCAGGCTGCTCCAGGTGCAAGAGTCCGCTCTTAACCCCGTGGGGAGACACGCTCTTCCCGCCTCACACAGCAGAAGTCTGAGGCTGGCGGGGCTTAGGGGACCCAACTGCGGCCACACAGCACAGAGCACAGACTTCACGCTGCCCTCGAACTGCTGTCTGACCCCGCCCGACCCAGCCGAGCCACGCCAGGGGCCCGACCCTGCCTCGCTCTTCTGGCCACGGGCCCAGACGTCTCGGGCCGCGTCCCTCTCTCCACTAAGGCTGCTTGGAGCCCCTCTGGCTCGGGGCCGGACCGAACCCTGGCACTGGGCACAGCCCTGTCCCTAGCGACGCCTGCGTGTCGGGACCCCCGGGGCCGTCTCCCAGGAGCCTCTGCCCCTGCCAGGAACGCCCCCCACCCCTGTCCTCCATCCTCCATCGAGGTCAGC
>NW_007079800.1:28333-28716 GCF_000164805.1 Carlito syrichta | reverse complement strand
ACCTCCGCCCTGTCCCTCGATGTGCCCCCACCTCCCCCCCAGATTTGGCCCCGCCTTCTGCCTCGCCTTTGGTGGCCCCCCATCTCCTCCGCCCTCTCCAGGGCTCCGCGTTGCCATCATGGAGGCGGCGTGGCGCCCGTGCCAGGCCATGGGAGGGCCAGGACCCCTGGGGCAGGGACAGGCGGCTCTGACTCGGGGGAAGGGGTGCTCGGGGTGCAAGGGGGAGGGGAAAGGGAGCGGAACGGGGAGGGAGAGGCCTGGGCGCTGCCACCTGCGGAGGGGCAGGAGCGGAGCCCTGAGCGAGCCCTGAGCGGCAGGAGAGAACTTTGGGAGGACCCGGGAGGGGCGGTCCTGGCCGTCAGGCTGCGAAGGGCCGGCAGGCA
>NW_007079800.1:25530-26974 GCF_000164805.1 Carlito syrichta | reverse complement strand
GGGCCCCCTCCTGTGGCTTCGGGTGGAGCCGCCAGCGTCCCACCCACCCTGGAGTTGGCCCTGGGGCGCTGGCTGGGCTGGAGTGGAGATGGCGGCCACGCAGGCACAGGAAGGCGGCCCTGAATTAATCTGTCACCAAAGCTTGGCCGTAGCAGGCGTCGTCATGACTTCGATGAATAATTGAAGCGCTCCGATACATTTATTATCCCTTTAGTGCGAAAGTGGCAGAGAAAGACGTGGGGTAATTGAAAAAGAGCGCACAAATCTCCCCGAGAAAGCCGCTCCTTATCGCCGAGTAAACATTTCAGTCCTAATAAACAGGAGAGACGCACGCCGGGGTCCTGTCGATCCGCTCTGATTTAGCGCCTGGCTCCTTCCTCACCACACAATGGGAGTGTCTTCAAAATTTTTTTTGATTGAACCAGTAAAAGCTTTCCGGGAGGGAGGCGGGAGGGACACGTGGGCCGGACTGACGCCAGGCCGAAGGGTCTGTCGGGGAGGCTGGGTGGCCGCTGCAGGCCCATCTGGCCTTCCCCGGAAGCAGACCCCTGTCCGCTCCCTCGGGGGGCCTCTCCTTCCATCCCACGCCACCTGCCGAACTCCTATTCAGCCTTCCCGGCCCAAGCCAAATGCCCTCTCTGCTGGGAAGCCTCCTGACAAATGGGGGCAGAGCCGAGGGCTGAGTCCCAGCATTTGCCCAGCCCCCCAGCTCAGGGAGAGCCCCAGGAAGGAATGGGGGTAGGGGACAGAGGGGGAGGCTCCCAGGACTCACTGGGCGGCCAGTTCTGTCCCTCCGGGTTGAGGGTCTTAAGCCCCGGCAGCTCTCACTGAGGGTGGGGGCGCCCCGCAGACCCCTTCCCTGCTTCCCAGAGGCTGTGGCCCACTCGCTACACTCTTCCCGGGAACACTGGCCCAGGCCCCCAAGCCCTGCAGGCCAAGCCGGGCCCCCCTCTGAGCCCCAGCTGGACCAGCCACATATGTTGAGTCAGGGTCGCCCAGGCTGGGGTGCAGCAGCACAATCAGGGCCCGACACAGCCTCTGCCTCCTGGACTCAGGCAGTCCTTCCATCTTAGCCTCCCAAGTAGGTGGGACTATGGGCGCGCACCACCACGCTTGGCTAATTTTTTGGATCTTTTTTTTGTAGAGAAAAGTCTTGCTATGCTGCACTGGCTGGTCTCGAGCTGCTGGGTTCCAGCAATCCTCCTGTCTTGGCCTCCCAGAGTGTGGGGATCACAGGCGTGAGCCACCACGCCGGCCTGCTTCATGTACGGGGAGAGAACATTCCAGTGGGGGACAGGGTCGGTCAGGCGGGCAGGCATCCGTGCTGTGGTGTGCAGGGGCAGAGCAGTGGAGCTGCAGGGAGCTGGGCAGAGGCCAGGGCGGGCTGATGGCACTGGCGCTTGTTCAGGGCATGAAGGGGCCAACAGGGGGGTGGGAGATGGGG
>NW_007079800.1:24023-25315 GCF_000164805.1 Carlito syrichta | reverse complement strand
CCGGGGCTGAGGGGCCCGGCAGAGAGGACGGCAGAGGACGTCCGGTCGGGCCATCCCCGCCCCAGCCCCAGCCCGGTCCCCACCGCTGCCGCTGCCACCTTGCTCCAATCACATTAGCGGAGTGACAGCCCCAGAGAGCACAGGCATAAATCTCGGCCGGCACTAAAAGGCTGGACTCTGGGCCCACTTCCTCCCGGGCACTGGCCCCATCCATCTCTGTGTCAGCCGGGCGTGCGGGAGGCCCGTGCCAGCTTCCCCTTGTCCCAACGCCGGCAGGGGCGCTGGGGGCACCTCCCCACCGTGCCCAGAGTCTGGCCCAAGGATGGCGCCCCTCAGGCTCCCAGAGTGAGGTCACCAGGCCAGACCGTCTCTGAGCCACTCCTCGCTGGCCTAAAACCTCCGTGGAGGCCAGGCGCGGCGGCTCACGCCTATAATCCCAGCACTTTGGGAGGCCAAGATGAGAGGATGGCCTGAGCTCAGGGGCTCGAGACCAGCCTGGGCAACTTGGTGACGTCTTGTCTCTACAAGGAATCGAAGAATAAGCCGGGCATGGTAGCATGTGCCTGTAGTTCCAGTTTCTTGGAAGGCTGAGGCAGAAGGATCGCTGGGACCCAGCAGGTTGAGGCCGCGGCGGCGGCCGGGTGCGTGCCACTGCCCTCCAGCCTGGGTGGCAGAGTGAGACTCCGACTCAAAAAATAAACAAATTAAAATTTAAAAATTAGCCAGGCGTGGTGGCTCACGCCTGTAGCCCTAGCTACCCAGGAGGCTGAGGTGGGAGGATCGTCTGCGCCCAGGAGGTCGAGGCTGGGGTGAGCTGTGACCACGACATAGCACACCAGCCTGGGCGACACAGTGAGGCCTCAACCCCCCCAAAATATAATAATAATAAAGGCAACCCCTTCAGGTCTCCTCCCACTGTGGGAGCTTTTCTGTCCTCTCCATAAATCCTACTTTAAAATAAATAAGAAAATTTAAAAAATAAAAACTAAAACCTCCGTGGTCCCCACCTGCTACCCTGGGGTTAAGAGTCCTTTGCTTGATGTGCAGGGCTATCCCCACCTTCACCTGTAGCTCATTCATTCACTCAACATTTATTGAGCACCTACTGTATGTGCCAGACCCTCTAGGAGCTGGAGATAGTCTCTCATCTTCGGGGGAAAAAGGCAAGGAGCATAACCAGGGAACACGCCAACCAGACGCCGTGTTGGAAGGAGCCTGGCGTCGGAGAAAAGGAAAAGCTGAGCCGGGCTCGGTGGCTCAGCCTGTAATCCCGCGCCTTTGGGAGGCTGAGG
>NW_007079800.1:23655-24003 GCF_000164805.1 Carlito syrichta | reverse complement strand
AAAAAAAAAAAAAAGTAAAAGCTGGAGCAGGGGTGGGTCGGGAAGTGCCAGGGTGGGCTGGTGGACTCCCAGAGGCAGCATGGAGGGAGGGCTTGGAGGAAGACCATTCCCGGAGGTGGGAAAGACCCTCCCCTGCGGCAGGGTGGGCCTGGCCTGTTCCGGGAGTGGCGTGGGCGGGTGGGAAGGGTGGAGGTGAGTCTGGAGGTGGCTGGGACCCGTGGACCGCGGGGAGGGCCTTGGCCTTGCGGCGGAGTGGCGTGAGCGCCCTGGCGGGGTCGCGAGCAGAATGGCGGGGAGTGGACCCAGGACTGAAAGGCGCTGTTGATTCTGTGTCTTCCTGGCGGCGGA
>NW_007079800.1:21497-22550 GCF_000164805.1 Carlito syrichta | reverse complement strand
GCCCGCGCTGACAGCGGGCAGCTCAGCCAGCGGGCGTGGGGCTGGGCCGGGGGCGGGCAAGGCCCAGCCCGTGCAGGCTGGCCGGTGGGCGCCGGGGGCTGGGGGAGGCCTAGGTGACCTTGGCCTGCCTCCCTGGTGGCTGGGCGCACCCCCACCTCTGATCTCCCACCCGCCTGGCCTGATCAGAGCCCCCGCTTCATGGCGGTCACGAGCGGACGCGTTCTTTGGGGCCAACGGCTGGCTGTGCCCTCCCCGACCTTCGGAGACCCGCCTTGGCTGCAGAGACCACCCCCACCGGCGAGGTTCCAGGGACGGCCGAGACATAATCTCCCCTTCCCCGGTGGGGAAACTGAGGCCAAGGGGGACAGGGCTTCCCCAGGTTACACGGGTGGGCGTTGGGGCAGGGCTGGGCTTTCCCCCCACACCGGTGGTCCCTGCCCAGCTACAGGCCCCGAGGCCTGCGATCAGAGGGGCGGGGGGGGGCGAGGGCCAAGATGGGGGTGCTGGGGAGGCCCGAGAACAGCGGGGGTTGGGCAGCACACAGAGAGGGGCGCTGACGGGAGGGGCCGCGGGGCACTGCCAGGCAGGAGGCATGTCACCACCCCAACGCACCCGAGAGAGAGAAGGGCTACTCACCGCCGCCGCCTCCCAGCAGGGAACTGTTGGCTGCAAGAGAGAGACAGGGACCAGTCAGCAGGGAGGCGGTGAGGTGGGGACGGGGCCGGGGGACGGCCAGCCGGGCTGGACCTGGGGCACAGGGTCTCCCAGCCCCTGGGGGCAGGGCCCAGAGGCAGGAGGAGCTGGGAGCCCTCCCCAGCCGAGCGCCGCCTGGGCCAGGGGTCTGCAGGGTGGCGGGGTGGGGACGCGGGCGCATGGGGCTGGGGAAGCAGTGGCCCGCGCCCAGCCCCTTCCCTTCCTCATTCTTCCGCCCCACGGTGTCTCCTGAGGCCCGTCGGGGTCTGGTCTGGGGACGTGGGGGATGGGGTGGCCTGGCCACAGTCCTTGGGGCTCGGGGCACAGGAGGGACACATGGGAAGCCGCCGGCACCCAGGG
>NW_007079800.1:19376-20745 GCF_000164805.1 Carlito syrichta | reverse complement strand
GGGGGCACGGAGCCGGGGTCGGGGACACAGAGCCGGGGGCGGGGGCAGCCGCGGGGGCATCTCCGGCTGGCCAGGGGGTGGGCCCGGGGTCCGTGCGGACGCCGTGGCACCGCTAAGTGGTGCCGACGGCTCCGAGTGGCTGGTCTCCCGAGCTGACAGCTCCTCGCTTGGGGAATAATTAATTCCACAGCCCAAAAGCCCAGGGCTGCGAGTTGCCACGTTACTTGCGAGATTAATACAAGCAGCTAATTAAGATGGAGAGGCAGGAGCGGCCGGGCGCCCCCAGAGCAGGGCGGGCCGCGGATCAAGCGGGGAGGGGAGGCTGGTGGTGCGGCGGGGGCGCCTGGGAGCCCAAGCGGGACCCGGAGGGAGAGCAGTGAGCCCGACCACGGCGGGCGCCCAGCGCAGGCCCCAGAGGGGCGCCCCCCGACGACTCTGGGGAGCTTCCTGCCCGGGGAATGCACATTTCCCAAGACCCAGGCCAGACGGCGGGGCGCACCCCGGGCGCTTTGCACGGACGGTCCTGTGGGTGGCACGAAAGCCACGAGGGAGGTGCCATCCCATCATGCCGAGAAGAAACCGGGGGCTCCGAGGGACACCCGGCCACAAGGGCCCCCCAGAAGCTGCCTTGGTCCCCCATGGGGGTCAGGTTGTCCGAGGGTGGGGAGAGTCACCGGGCGCCGCTGCGCCCACAGACGCCCGTGGACAGGCCCTCAGGCATGGTCCCGCCCAATGCCCCACCGGCGGGAGGGGCGAGGCCTGCCCCCCGGGTCAGGTCTGGCCGTGCACCCCGATGTCCAGGCTGTGGCAGGAGCAGAATTGGAACACAGGGTCTGACCCAAAGCCAAGACACAAAGCGGGCAGACCTCAAGGCAGACTGCCTGAGGGACTGTCGGGGGGCGTCTTCCCCGGCCTGGGTCGGGGTCTGCCTCCTGCCAACTGGGCACACCGTAGACCCTCTCCGACGCGGGCTGGACCGGCTCTGGGCCCCTGGCAGCCGGCACCAGGGCCGGCGGGGCCCATGGGGCATCTCGGGCTGTGGGTCCAGCTCAGGCCCCCTCGGCCCTTGGGGGCGGCCTGGCGGCTGCTGGAAGCTGCCCTCCACGGCCCTTCCGCGCCCTCCCTCGCCTCTTTCTCTTAATTAACGCCAGCCACAAATGAGCTGGCGCTGGCTCGCCGAGGGCACGGTGCCAAATTGGCTGGCGGCAAGCCTCGAGGGGCGCGAGGGGAGGGGCACCGCCCCGCCACCCCGCAGGCCCCTGCTGGAAGGTGGCGCGAGCCCCGCCCGCCTGGCACCCTGAGTCCCCGCCCGTGCGGCGCTTCCGCGAGGCGAGTGGGTGAGCCGTCTGAGGAGGGAGGCCGGCTGGGG
>NW_007079800.1:15264-18830 GCF_000164805.1 Carlito syrichta | reverse complement strand
ACCGGGCACCGCCGCGTCCACAGACGCCCGTGGACAGTCCCTCAGGCGTGGGCCCGCCCAGTGCCCCACCGGCGGGAGGGACAGGTCTGCTCCCCGGGTCAGGTCTGGCCGTGCACCCCGATGTCCAGGCCCGAGACCGGCCGGCTCTTCCCACCCAGCACCAGCTTTCCCCCCGCACCTCTCAGTCTGTTTTGAGGCTCTGGCCATACACGATTGGTCACCAACCCATTTTTCAGATTGGGAAACTGAGGCTCACAGAATATGTGGGGCGTGGGGGGAGGGGAGCTTGGCCTCAGGAGGGCTGAAGGTCAGAACCCTTTTTATTTATTTACTTATTCTGAGTCAGGGTCTCACTCTGTTGCCCAGGCTGGAGGGCTGTGGCTTGATCACAGCTTACAGCCTCCACCCCTGGGCTCATGGAGTCCTCCCACCTCGGCCCCCCAAAGAGCTGGGCTGACAGGCGTGCGCCACCACGCCCGGCCAGAGGTCCTTTTCGTGACCCCTGCACTGGCTCCCGGCTCAAAGGGTTCCTGCCGCTTCCTGCCGAGGGCGTGGGGGGCGGCCCAGTGAGGAGGAGGATGAGCACTGGACTTTGAGTCCAGCCCCACTCCAGGGGCCCAGACCTGCGCCCCCACCCCAGCACACCGGGGTCTTTGGACTCCATGTGGACCGGAGAGGGAGGCCCAGGCCTGGCCTGGGGGCAGGGGAGGGGCTGAGGCTTGCTCTGGCTCCGGGGAGGGGGGCAGGTGGCCCAGCCCTGCCAGTCCCCCGCCCCCGCGGATGTGCCCGCGCCACGCTCCGCTGGACTTGATTAACTGGCTCCGAGCCCAGTGCTCGCCTGTGACCTTGGTGACATGCTCGATGCCAGTTCCTGCCAAGTCCTCTGTGCCCTGATGGCCACCCCGGGGGCCTGGGGGCCTCGGTCCCGGCGCCCACACATCCTGCCCGGTCCTCCTCTGCCCCGGCACTCACTGTCCCCGTGGGCAGGGTACAGCCACCCCCCGCTGGTCCCCCCGCTCCTGGCCTACTCAAGGGCTGGCAGGTGGCCACTGCCCAGGGAGGGGGAGCCAGCCAGATCCGTGTGCGTGGACACTGTCACGATAGGTCACGGGAGGCCATGGGGCAAAGGCGACCCAGCCCCTCCGCCACTCTCTACACAAAAGGTTTTAATGGACGCCTGCTGGGTGCCAGGGGCTGTGCCCGCGACAGGCGTGGATAGGTGAACAGGACAGTCTCTGGCAGGAGGTGGGGTGGGTGGGGGGTGGATCCCAGGGCTGCCACGGGGCAAATGCCCCAGCAGCGGGAGGTACAGGATCTGGTGAAATCTGGAGATTGGGAAGGCTTCACGGAGGAGGTGGCATTTGAACTGGGGCTTGGAATAAGAGGGAAAGACACTGGCTGGCTGTGGTGGCTCACGCCTGTGATCCCAGCACTTTGGGAGGCCGAGGCGAGAGGACTGCCTGAGCCCAGGAGTTCGAGACTAGCCTGGGCAACGTAGCGAGGCCTCGTCTTGACAATAAATCAAAAAATTAGCGGGGTGTGGTGGCGCGCACTTGTGGTTATGGCTACTTGGAAGGCTGAGGAGGGAGGATCACCTGAGTCCAGGAGGTTGAGGCAGCAGTGGCCTGGGTGACAGACTCCGACTCAAAAAAAAAAAAAAAGACTTTGTGGAGGAGAGGGAAGAGGCAAGAGGAAATAAATGCTTGAGGAATAAATGAATGCATTCCATGAACCAACAATTCCAAATCCATCAACGTGTCTGTCTCAAGGATTGCTTGAGCCTAGGAGTTCAAGACCAGCCTAGGCAACATAGCAAGACCCCCATCTTCCCCCCGCAAAAAATTAAATATAAATAACAAGAAGAGAAAAAGGAAATTTTAGGTAGAAGAAAATATTTCAATATGTAATAGTAATACATTTGTCTTGCTGCTAACAAAGTCATAATATATAACGTTTAATATTTTTTATGACTGGTGTGGTGGCTCGCATCACTTCGGGAGGCCAAAGTGGGAGGACTGCTTGAGCCTGGGAGTTCGAGACCAGCCTGGGCAACACAGCAAGACCCTGGTCTCTAAAAAAAAACATGCTGGGCGTGGTCACCTGTAGTCCCGGCTACTCGGGAGGCTGAGGCAGGAGGATGGCTTGAGCCCGGGAGACTGCGGTGAGCCGTGATTGTGCCCTGCACCCCAGCCCGGGTGACAGAGTGAGACTCTGCCCCCCAAAATATCTAAACTGGGCCCAGGCTGGGGAAGCTCCCTCCGGAAGACACGACTCCAAATCCATTTTACAGACGAGGTCGCTGTGCCGTGGAGAGCGATCTTCTCACAGTGCAGATTCGAGCCTCTCCTGTTTCACCCTCAGCTTCCCTCTTTTTAAAATGTTTTGAGTTGGAGTCTCACTCCGTCGCCCAGACTGGAGTGCAGTGGCCGCTCCCGGCCACCGATCCTCCCGCCTCAGCCTTCCAAGTAGCTGGAACTACAGGCGCGCGCTACCACGCCCGGCTGATTTTTTGATTTATTGTGGAGATGAGGTCTCGCCAAGTTGCCCAGGCGGGTCTCGAACCCACAGGCTCCGGCAATCCACTCACCTCAGCCTCCCAAGGCGCGGGATTACAGGCTGAGCCACCAAGCCCGGCTCTTTTTTTTGAGTTGAGTCTCACCCCATCACCCAGGCTGGAGGGCAGTGGCACATTCCTGGCCACCGCAGCCTCGACCTGCTGGGCTCCGGCGATCCTTCCACCTCAGCCTTCCAAGTAGCCGGAACCAGAGGCACGTGCCACCACGCCTGGCTAGTTTTTGATTTATCGTAGAGACGAGGTCTTGCCAAGTTGCCCAAGCTGGTCTCGAACCCGGGGCTCAGGCCATCCATTCACCTGGGCCTCTCAAAGCTCTGGGACGACGGGCTGAGCCGCCAGCCTGGCCCCAGCTTCCCTCTTAAACCCCCATCTGGGACGTGGTCCATGGCCCGCCCCTCGTCACCTCCCACCATCTCTCCCCCACCACACTCCAGTCCCACCACGGTTCCCTCCAGCCCCAGGGCCTTTGCATGGGCTGGCCGCTCTGCTGGAAGAGACCCTCACCCCCCGGCCCCTCATGGCCCCGGTTACGCTCTCCTGGGCGATGAAACCACCTCCAGAACCTTCCTTCCTAGGAAGTGCCTACCTGGAGGCCATGCCCCATCCCGCCCCCGTGCCACCCATGGTCCCTCCCTGGCTCCCAGCACAGAGCCTGGCGTGCAGCCGGGCCCGCTCAAGAGTCCCAGGGGTGACCCTTTCAGGGACCACATCCCAGTCACTCAGCCTGGATTTGAGCCGGCGTCTGTCTGGCCCCCAGACCTGGCCTCTCAACGCCGGGCCCCGCCAGGAAGCCCACCGCGGGCGCCGGGCCGGGTCCCCGAGGCGAGGGATGTGCGGGTGGCAGGGCGGGCGCGAGGGTGGCAGGAAGGGAGGCAGACCGTCCTCCAGCCGGCGGCGAGGCCGCGCGGGGGCCGGGCCTCTAGAGGAGACCCAGCGACCCGAGGAAAGCGCTGAGCAGGTTCGGGGCCAGGGAGAGGCGGGGGGGGCCCGC
>NW_007079800.1:14148-15244 GCF_000164805.1 Carlito syrichta | reverse complement strand
CTTTGAGGCTGGCCCACCCCCGTGCGTGTCCCCGGAGGCGGCGGCCACACAGCCCTGCCAGCGGCTCCCGCCCTGGCTTCTCACGCCCGGAGAGGCCGCCGGCCGGGCCGGGACGCTGGGCTAATCCCTAAACCAAGGCCGGCCTGGCCTGCTTTCTCTGCTCCGGCCTCCGGAGCCCGACCTCTGCTTCCTGCCTTTCCTCTGGCCTCCCAGGCTGGGGTCACCACCTCGACCTCCCGGGCCCAGGCGATCCTCCCGCCTCAGCCTCCTGAGCAGCTGGGCCGACAGGCATGTGCCGCCATGCCTGGCTCCTTTCTAAAAACGTTTTGTAGAGAGGAGGGCTCGCTCTGCTGTCTGCTGTCCAGGAGGGCTCGCTCTGCTCTCCTGGGCTCCGGCGATCCTCTCCCCTGGGCCTCCCAAAGTGCTGGGACGACAGGCATGCGCCACGGCGCCCAGCTCGACCTACACTTTCCTGATCTGACAAACGTGCGTTCAACCCTCCGACGTGCCGGGCGCTGGGACACGGTGGCACCACCATGCTGGCACTGAGTGCGTCATCCGGCCGGGAGACAGTCAAGAAACAACAGAGCCGGGCTCAGTGGCTCAGCCTGTCGTCCCAGCACTTTGGGAGGCCGAGGTGAGCGGATAGCCTGAGCCTGCGGGTTCGAGACTCACCCGGGCAACTTGGCGAGACCTCTCTCTACGATAAATCAAAAATTAGCCAGTCATGGTGGCGCGCACCTGTGGTT
This sequence comes from Carlito syrichta, assembly GCF_000164805.1. NCBI lineage: Eukaryota > Metazoa > Chordata > Mammalia > Primates > Tarsiidae > Carlito > Carlito syrichta. The sequence continues at coordinate 14,495 of NW_007079800.1, read as the reverse complement.
CCGGCTACTTGGGAGGCTGAGATGGAAGGATCGCCAGAGCCCAGCAGGCCGACGCCAGGGTGGCCGTGAGCGTGCCACTGCCCTCCAGCCTGGGGCCACAGAGTGAGACTCCAACAAGAACAAAAGAAACAGAATGAGGATCAAACAGGAATTCCCGGGAGTGCAGAGGCTGTGAAGGCACAGGAGGCAGGGCGCGTGCAGGGACCCACCAGGGCTGGGTAGGCGAGGAGGGGAGAGAGGGAGGGCAGCCACGGGGCACCCCCGTGAGAATCGGGGCCACTGGGGGGTTAAGACAGAGCAGGGGTGAGTGCACAGAGGACACTCTGGGGGCCGAAGAGGCGGCGGCG
>NW_007079800.1:9258-13861 GCF_000164805.1 Carlito syrichta | reverse complement strand
GGGCGAGCCGCTGGAAACAGGCTTCAGATTAGAAACACCCGCTGTGACTAAGATGCCAAACACACAGATTTCCTGGATCAAACAAGAGACCTCAAAGGCTCGGCAGCCACAGCCATGTTCGACAAGCGCTGCCCCCCCCCAGGCCAAGGTCACCATCCTCCCAGGCGGGCCCAGGTGGGGCGGGCGAGGCTTCCTGGACATTCCCCAGCCCCGGGGCGGGAGGCAGGGGCCTCATGGAGAGACAGGATTGGCCCCAAGTGTCCCCCAACGAGCTTCCCCGTGGGCCTCTGGCTGCCACCTTACCATGTACACACACACCCTCCTGCCCCGTTGACAGAGGGAGAAACTGAGGCCCAGGGAGGAGAGGCGACCTTAGTGGGAGGAGCCAGCATCCTGGTTCTTTGCCTGGTCCCGAAGCCCCCACTGTGATTGTGGGCTGGTGGTCCTACCTCCTGGGGCCCTGGTTTCCCCATCTGTGGGGCGGGGAGGTCATTTGACAGAGGCCCATGGGAGGCATCCGTGATGAAGTTAAAAATGCCCGCAAGTTGAGCACGGTGGCTCACACCTGCGATCCCAGTGCTCTGGGAGGCTGAGGTGGGAGAATCACTTAATGCGGGCGTTTGAGACTGGCCTGGGCAGCAGAGGGAGACCCCATCTCTACAAAGAAATAAAAAAATTAACTGGGTGTGGTGGTGTGCACCTGTAGTCTCAGCTACTCAGGAGGCCGAGGCTAGAGGATTGCGTGAGCCCAGGAGTTCAAGACAGAGCAAGACTGTTTCTTTTTCTTTCCTTTTCTTTTTTTTTTTTTTAGTTGGAGTCTCACTCCAGTGCCCAGGCTGAAGGGCAGTGGTCACTCCCGGCCACTGCAGCCTCGCCCTGCTGGGCTCTGGTGGTCCTTCTGCCTCAGGCTTTCAAGTAGCCAGGACTACGCCCGGCGCATTTTTGATTTATTGTAGAGATGAGGTCCCACCAAATTGCCTGGCCTGGTCTCAAACCCGCGGCCTCAGGCAGCCACTTGTCTTGGCCTCCCAAAGTGCTGGGGTTACAGGCTGAGCCACCGAGCCTGGCCAAGGCTGTTTCCAAAACAAACAAAAAACTGCCCATAAGAGTCTCCCCGCCTCATAAGGCTTCACTGTGGGAGGGTGGGAGCTGGAGGGGGTCCTCGGCGCAGAGGGTCCCAGGGCTCCCTGATGAGTCAGGCAGAGGGGTAGACCATCGGCTGACGGGTTGGATTAATAATAATAATAAAGCCGGGCTCGGTGGCTCAGCCTGTAATCCCGCACCTTTGGGAGGCTGAGGAGAGTGGATTGCCTGAGCCCGCAGGTTCGAGACCCGCCTGGGCAACTTGGCGAGACCTCATCTCTACAATAATTCAAAAAATTAGCCGGGCGTGGTAGCTACTGGAAGGCTGAGGTGGGAGGATTGCGGGAGCCCAGCAGGTGGAGGCGCGGTGGCCGGGAGCAGCCACTGCACTCCAGTCTGGGTGACAGAGTGAGACTCCAACTCAAAAAAAAAAAAAAAAATAGTAACAACAACAGCAGCGCCTTCGATCTGAGAGGCCTCTTCACCAGCCTCCTAGGGAGAGCCTTGTTAAATGTGCGGTTCCATTGTACAGATGCGGAAACTGAGGCTCAGATGAGTGCCTGGGATTTGAACCCGCTGGTCCCACCCAAGCCTGCACCCTGCGGCCCCTGGGGTGTCGCCTGGGGGTGGCCCAATCTGCAGGGCGTGGAACCCAGCTGGACCTCTGCTCCCAGGGCCCCCTGTCTCCCCCTTCCCTGGGCCCCCTCCAGGCAGCTTCCTCGCCTCCCCTGCACCGCAGAGCGGCCGTCCTCACTCCTGCATCCCCGGGCGCCCCCTGCCCGTGCGCCTCGCTCCGCAGGCCTCACCCCGTCTCCCTGAGGCCTCCCCCCTCAGGCCTCTCCCCGCGGAGGGCACCCAGTTAGCCGTCCCCTTCCTGCCTGGGCTCCCTGGGCTCTGGCCCTGCCCGGCTGCCCGGGCCCTGGAGAGAGAACCTCCCTGCCACCCGGCGACACGGAGGTCCCCTCAACAAGCGCTGTCCAAGCCGGTTCCAGGCACCTTCCATTGTTCTGGTTTTTTTTCAGTGAAGGTCTCACTCTCTTGTCCAGTGCGGTGGCCTCGACTTCCAGGGCTCAGATGATCCTCCTGCCTCAGCCTCCCGAGCAGCTGGGACCGCAGGCTTATGCCGTCACACTGGCTAATTTTTGTATCTTTTGCAGAGACGAGCAGGTCTCACTGTGCTGCCCAGACTGGTCTCAAACACTCGGGCTCAAGCCATTCTCCCACCTCGGCCTCCCAAAGTGGTGGGATTACAGGCGTGAGCTACCGTGCCGGCAATGCTTACTGTTATTTTGCTAAGTAAGCGTGCCATGTTTACCCCCAGATGGAACAAAACGCCAGCTCACCACACGTCCCCGAGCCCCGCCCCGCGTCCCTGGAGGAACTTTGGGACTTTAAGCGAAGACAAAAAAACAGTTCATAACACATCTATCAAGCAAATCCTCTAGGCCAGGCAGGGGGCCAAGTGTTTCCCGTGGGCTTGTTCGTCTCCCCCCTCCCCCCAAGAGCCCAGTGAGGGGGGTCCTATTTTTTTTCCCACTTCACAGACGAGAAAACAGAGGTTCAGAGAGGTTGCGTGACATGCCCGAGGTCACACAGCTGGGAAGGCGGGGAGCTGGGCACGCTCAGGGGGGTGCAGAGCGCTGCCTGCGGTGGGTGGGACCCCAGCTGCCGCCCGGCTGCCTCCCCGGTGGGCGCCAGCATACTTCATTAGCATAACCATGAGCATCCTGAAACTCAATTACCCAGAGATGGCTTGGGCCCCAGCCAGCCGGGTGGCTCTATCCAAGCAGGGACGTGGCAGGGTGGAGGGCACCCAGCACCCGGGAAGGGTGGGGGGCTTGGGAAGGCCCCGCCGGGGCTGCAGACCCCTCGGTGGGGAACGGAGGGAGCCTCGATCCACCTGCTCCAAGGACACGTCATGGGTTCCTCTGCCCCCAGCATGCTGGGGAACTCCAGACAGCCCCTCCCCTCTCCGCACCTTCTTCCGAAAGGACAAAACAAAAGGTAGGAAACAAACCAGGGGTTTGGAGGAAAACGGAGCAAGCCCCAGCTCTGCACAGTCAGGCAGGCCTGGACGCCATCTCTAATTTTTATTTCTACAGAGACAGGGTCTTGCTCTGTTGCCCAGTCTGGAGTAGCGTGGTGTGATCATAGCTCACGGCAGCCTCGAACTCCTGGGCTCAAGCAATCCTCCTCTCTCAGCCTCCCGAGTAGCTGAGATGACAGGCCTGCACCACCAGGCCCAGCTAATGAAAAAAAAAATTCTTTTTTAAAGATGGAGTCTAGGCCAGTTTCGGTGGCTCAGCCTGTCATCCCAGTACTTTGGGAGGCCGAGGTGGGTGGATTGCCTGAGCCCGTGGGTTCGAGACCCGCCCGGGCAACTTGGTGAGACTCAAAAAAAGCAGCTGGGTGTGGTAGCATGCATCTGTCGTTCCAGCTCCTTGGAAGGCTGAGGCAGAAGGATCGCCGGAGCCCAGCAGGCCGAGGCTGTGGTGGCCGTGAGCGTGCCACTGCACTGCAGCCTGGGCGACGCAGTGAGACTCCAACTCAAAAAAAAAGAAAAAAAGATGGCGTCTCGAACTCCTGGGCTCCAGCAATCCTCCCGCCTCAGCCTCCAGAGTTGCTGGGATGGCAAGGGCACACCACCGCGTCTCGTGGGATGGACCCTTTCCATGTGTGCGATACTGCAGGGTGGGCCTGTCCCAGCGCATCCCCCGTTCTGCCAGTGGCGGGGAACACGTCAGCCTGGCCTGCTGCAAACCCAGCGGCAGCCGCGTCTTCACACGCCCGCCCGTGTGCCCACGTGCTGACATTTCTCTCGGGTCCACGCTTGGGAGCGGGACGGCTGGGCTGTGGGATCCGCCTGTCTCTGACTTTACTGGTTATTGCCAAATGGCTCTCCAAAGTGGTTGCTCAGACGATCGCTTTAAAACATAAATTAGATCACGTCACTTCTCCGCGCAAAACTCTCAAATGGCTTTCTATTATGCTTAGAATAAAATCCACGTCCCCCTCCGTGGGCGCCTGGCTGTGCCCATCCCCACCCCTCCCCCGCACACAATTCCCCAGCCTCCTTCCTCTTCCTAGCCTGGGCCGGGCTCTTCCGCACCCCAGGGCCTCTGCATGTCATGTGTGGTTCCCTCCACCTGGCACACTCTTCCAGCTCTTTCCAGACCGGCTCACTGTCAACTCTCAGGTCTCGGGGGAAATGTCACCTCCTCCGAGGGGCCTCCCCGACCAGCCAGCTGAGGTGCCCTCCATCCTGTTCCTCCAATCACCCAGTTCCTGTCTGATGGTCCCGTAAGGATGCCCTCTCTCCCTCGCTTGCTGGTCTGTTGGCAGCATGGCGGCCTGTGGGGCACCCAAGAGCCGGTCTTAGGACCCGTCATTCATTCAGCAGAAATCGACTCAGCCACGGATGTCGGGAGAGGTGGGCATACACGGGCCCCGAGTGCCAGGGAGGGTGAGCTATGAGGAAGGGGCTTCACTGGGGGCAGTGGGGCTGAGGGGAGGGGGGAGG
>NW_007079800.1:8517-9238 GCF_000164805.1 Carlito syrichta | reverse complement strand
CTGAGGACGGGCTGCGGGGGAGGCAAGGCTGAGCCCGCGGGACCAGTTAGAGGACCAGTGGGAGGCAGTACTGGATCGGGGATAGTGTCGGCTTATTTTGAGTCAGAGTCTCACTCTGTCGCCCAGGCGGGAGGGCAATGGCTCCCGGCCACCGCAGCCTCGACCTGCTGGGCTGGGGCGATCCTCTGCCTCAGCCCTCCAAGGAGCCAGAACGACAGGCGTGCGTCACCACGCCCGGCTTAATTTTTCTTTTTTGTTTTGTGGTGACGAGTTCTTGCTCTGTTTCCCAGGCAGGTCTCAAATTCAAGCAATCCTCAAGCAATCCTCCTGTCTTGGCCTCCCAGAGTGCTTGCATTACAGCCGTGAGCTGCCAGGCCCAGCCGGCACCGGCTTCGAAATGTGGCCCAATCCAGTTGATGGAAAGGGCACGAGGCATGTGGGGACACAGTGGTGGCCCGGCCCCCCCAACCTCCACCCACCCTGCCTTCTACCACCCTCTGCGAGAAGCTGAGGGTGGGCTCGCCTGTGCCCAGCCCATCCTGAGGCCCCAGGGCTTGCCCTCTGGGGTTCTAGCTCCCCCATCCCCCAGTGACGTGTTTTTTTTTTCTTTTTAGAAAGCAGGAATAGCCAGGCTCGGTGGCTCAGACTGTAATCCCACGCCCTTGAGAGGCTGAGGTGAGTGGATTGCCTGAGCCTGCGGGTTCGAGACCCACCTGGGCAA
>NW_007079800.1:7438-8299 GCF_000164805.1 Carlito syrichta | reverse complement strand
AGTCTGGGCGACAGAGTGAGACTCCAACTCAAAAAAAAAAAGAAAAAAGAAAAAAAGAAAGCAGGATTTGTTGAGAGAACAGAAAAGCTTCCAGAGCGGGAGGCAACCCAAGGGGGCTGCCCCCTTGTCAGTGACAGCTTTAAACACGTCCTCAAAACTTGCTTGTATGCCTAGAACACTGCCTACAGTTTCCTTGGGAAGCAAGACCCCAGGGGACTCCCCCCCGGACCCCCCAGTAAGAACAGAAGACAGGGCCGGGCTCGGTGGCTCAGCCTGTAATCCCAGCACTTTGGGAGGCCGAGGCGAGTGGATTGCCTGAGCCTGAGGATTTGAGACCAGCCCAGGCAGCTTGGTGAGACCATGTTTCTACAATAAATAAGAAATGAGCCAGGCGTGGGAGCGCGTGCCTACCGTTCCAGCTACTTGGAAGGCGGAGGCAGAAGGATTGCGGGAGCCCAGCAGGTCGAGTTGCAGTGCCCGGGAGTGTGCCACTGCCCTCCAGTCTGGGCGACGGAGACTCCAACTCAAAAAAGAGAACAGAACAGAAGACAGGAAGCAACCACTTGCTGCACGGGGAGTTTCAGCTGGACACCAGGAAGGACTTCCTCCACCTGTTGGGCACCCCCCTCCTCTGGTTGCCCACCGAGGTTGCCTGGGCCTCTTGGGAGGCCAGGCTGGGAGGCGGCTTGCTCAAGATCTCTCAGCCAGGGAGAGGCAGCAGTGTCTGACTCAGAAACCAGTGCTCCCTGAGCAGGGAGGCCCAGGGGGAGGGCAGGCGAGGGGGGATGAGGCGTCCTGCTTCCCTCGCGTCCCCAGGGCCTGGGCTGAGGGTCCAGAGCCGAGAGTGACCCTCGCCCCGCA
>NW_007079800.1:6087-7119 GCF_000164805.1 Carlito syrichta | reverse complement strand
GCCCCCACGGCTGGCGGAGGCCTCCTCCCCTCCCCCTCCTCCCGAGGCTCCTCCCAGCGCCCAGCCTCGCAGGGGTCCCGGCCGCCCGGGGCCCTGAGCGACCCACCCCGCTGCAGCCCCGGCCCACGGCGCTGCCACCCCAGGACTCAGGGAGGGGGACCCCGGGCTCAGGACACTCCCCTCTCTGCCCCTGCCCCCTGGAGCATCCAGGCGAGGGGTCCCAGAAGACCCCATCTGGCTCCTCACCCCCCAGCTCTGCAGCCCCAGGACCCTGGGCTCAGACGCGTCCTCCCGCTGGGACCCCATCGTCGGTGGCTGACCCACCCCAAGACGGTGGGGACTGTTGGAGGACAGGGCAGACGGGCAGATGGAGGGCCGGGCCAGAGGGGCAGGGTGTGCCGGTCAGAAGGGACACCGTGACGGTGTGGGGGGTCACTGGCAGCCGGCCTGTCAGGGTCTCTGTGGCCCAAGCTGGAGACTCTGGCACCCTTGGGAACCCAGGCCTTGGGCGGCCATGGGGCCTCGCCCTGGCTCCCCCAGACCTCAGGGCTGCACCTGCTATGTGCAGCAGTCCCCCCTCCTCCTCCCCACCGTCCCAGGTTCCAGCCTCCACCGGCTTTGACCCGTCCTGTCCGGGTCCTCTGCACCCGCAGAAGGCCTGTCTTCCCTGGAGGCGCTTCCCAGGCCTCCCCGCCCCGCCCCTCGGACCACGAGCTATTTGCCACCAGGCCCTCCATGCCTGGGCACCAGCTGGTGCTTCCACGTGGCCATGGACGGCAAGACACAGCTCACGTCCTTCTTGACTTGGGTGCCTGGAACAGGTGCCTGGAAGTCAAGGAATGCTTCGACTCCGTAAAAAGCATGGCCTCGGCCAGGCTTGGTGGCTCAGCCTGTCACCCCAGCGCTTTGGGAAGCCGAGGAGAGTGGATCGCTGGAGTCCGCGGGTTCGAGACCCGCCTGGGCAGGCGAGACCTCATCTCTACAATAAAATCAAAAAATTATCCGGGCGTGGTAGCACGCGCCTGTAGTTCC
>NW_007079800.1:4497-5841 GCF_000164805.1 Carlito syrichta | reverse complement strand
AGGAGGGGTTCATCAGAGAAGCTTGGCAACTGCAGTCTCAGTCCTGGGGCCGAGGGGTGACCACTGGCCAGTGGAACTGGCGTCCCCCGGGTGACACGGTCCCGCCTCTGCCCAGGCCTGGGCCCCAGCCTCCCTGGAGACTGTCTCCCCACCCACCCCGGGGGCAGCTGGCCAGTCCTGATTCCTCCCCTCTCGCCCCCAGCACTCACACCCAGACTCCTCCCTGCCCATCCCCGGTGACCGGAAGTGGGTCTTGACACCCTGAACCCCGGGCACCACCATCCTGGGGCAGTTCTCAGTTTTAGGAATCATAGTTGGTTTGGGGACAGTTGTGTCACTGTTGCCTTGAAGGGCTCTTTCAGCCTGACACTCTTACTTAATGCTCTATCCATGCATTCATTCACTCATTCATTCATTCACCAATTCCTGACCGTTCTCCCCCATGGATGCCGTAGCAGGGCTGGGGAGAGACCCAGGAATCCAACAGGCCTGACCATGCTCTCAGGGGGCTTCCGTCTGGTGGCAGAGATGACGCGAACAAAACGCACATCCCCGGATACAGATGCCGTTGATTTTCATTTCTTTCTTTTTTTTTTTTTTTTTTGAGACAGGGTCTTGCTCTGTTGCCCAGGCTGGAGTGCAGTGGTGTGATCCCTGCTCACTGCAGCCTTGAACTCTTGGGCTCGAGGGACGCTCCTGCCTCAGCCTCCTGAGTAGCTGGGCCTGCAGCCATGGGTCACCATGCTCGGTTAATCTCTAAGTTTTTGTAGAGGTGGGGTTTTGGCATGTTGTCCAGACTGGTCTCAACCTCCCGGCCTCCCAAAGTGTTGGGGTTACAGGCGTGAGCCGCCATGTCCAACCCAGGCACCGTGGCTGATTCAGAGTCGGGCCACTGTTTTAGGTGCCACCAGGAAAGAAAGCCCACCGCCTGTGATCTCATCAGCCGCGTGCTCATGCCCTCAGGGATCTCAGAGATGTTGCTGTGCTCTCCAGAGGATGAAAAACAAAGTCACACATGTCACAGGTAGTCACAGGAGCTAGGTGCTCCTCCAAGGAGGAGTCGAGGGAGCAGAGAAGGCGGCCGATTAGAAGGCAGAGTCAGACGCCAGGTGTGGTGGTTCACACCTGTTGTCTCAGCTACTTGGGAGGCTAAGGCAGGAGGATGGTTAGAGGCCATTGAGTTCTAATCCAGCCTGGGCAACACACGCACACAAGAAACAAAGAAAGAAAGAAGAGAAAGTTGGGTGGAGGTGAGGACAGGATGGCCAAGCCCTGGACGGGTGAGTAGGAGTTGGTGAGACCCAGAGAGGCAGAAAGGGTTTCTTTTTTTTTTTTTTTTTTTTG
>NW_007079800.1:0-4280 GCF_000164805.1 Carlito syrichta | reverse complement strand
CCACTCACCTCAGCCTCCCAAAAGCGTGGGATTACAGGCTGAGCCACCGAGCCTGGCTTAGTTTTATTTTTTTATTTGGAGTCTCACTCTGTCGCCCAGGCTGGAGTGCAGGGGCACGCTCATGGCCGCCCCAGCCTCAACCTGCTGGGCTCAGGAGATCCTCCCGCCTCAGCCCTCCAAGTAGCTGGAACCACAGGTGCATGCCACCATGCTGGCTAATTTTTAAAATTTATTGTAGAGACAGAGTCTCACCGATGTGCCCAGGCTGGTCTTGAACCCGTGGGCTGAGGCGATCCTCTCGCCTCTGCCTCCCAAAAGTGCTGGGCTGACAGGCACGAGCCACCGCCTCTGACTGGCAGAAGAGTTTTGAGACGTGAGACTCAACGTTTCGGGCTTGGAGGCAGGGAGGCCCTCAGAGCTGGGAGGGTGAGGAGGGTGGCCGGTGCTGGAGCAGGCCTCCTGGGGTGCCACTGCCATGGCCGCACCCCCCCCGCCACAGCCAGGTGTCCCTGAAGTGTACCTGCGTGGCCAGCCTACCCACAGGCCCCATGCCCATGAATTCACGTGAATGTCGCTGGGAATGGGAGCTGGCAGTCAGGTGGGCCTGGTATTCAGTGACCATGGCTCTTGGGGCCCAGGGGTCCGTGGGAACCACAGAACACCGTGACCTGCAAGACCGAGAACCCCGAGATGGGAACGGGAAGTCCGTCAGGGGCCCCCTGGCTCTGGGGGTAGGGGCCGGGAGGCCGCCCTCCCTGGAGATGCTGTCAGAGCCAGGGCCAAGGTCGCAGCCTCTGAACGTCTTTGCCTGGTACCGATCCCTGAGCACCCCGGGATGACTTTATGCTCGGCTGCCTGGCGCACAGCCCGGGGCTGAGGGGTCCCTGGTGACGCACTGAGGGGTCCCTGATTTGGTGGCGAGGACCCTGTCCCCGCCTTGAGTCAGGTCACGCCCCTCTCCTGCCCCCAGTCGGAAGTGAGGCCAAGGGGGACACGACCTTGGGTGACCACAGGCTAATAACAGCGAGTCGTATTGTCACCGGACTTCACAGTTTACGAAGCACTTGGCTCTTGGGAGCTCACCAGGCTGTCGGGCCAGCCCTGGGAGGTCTGTGAGGGCACCATTCAGATAAGAAAAACTGGCCAGACGTGGTAACTCGTGTTTGTAACCCCAACCCTGTGGGAGAATTACTTGAGCCCAGGAGTTTGAGACCAGCCTGGGCAACACAGCCAGACCTCATCTCTGCAAAAAATAAGAAAAACGAGCCAGGTGTGGTGGTGCGCACCTGTGGTCCCAGCTACTTGTGAGGCTGAGGCAGAAGGATCGCCTGAGCCCAGGAGGTCGAGGCTGCAGTGAGCTGTGATCAGGCCACTGCACTCCAGGCTGGGTGACAGACTGAGACCCTGACTCAAAAAAAAAAAAGGACAAGAAAATCGGGGTGCAGAAAGGCTGGGGCAGTGGCTGGGGTCTCCAGCTGCCGAGTGTTAAGACGGGGAGCAGGCCCGGATCTGACGGCCCCAGAGAGGGCAGGTGGGTGACTGGGGAGGCAGGGGTGCTGCGGACAGGGCCAGGTGACCTTGGCAGGGCCCGTCACACCAGGCTGCCGGACGCTGCGCAGGTTACTGCCGCCCCGGGAGCCGGGGAGCTGGGGCTTGGCCAGCTCAAGGTTGAAGCCACAAATCGTCGCTGGGTGACTTGGGCTGCCCTTGCTGACGGAGCCTCCCCCGTCAGCGCCCAGCTCGCCAGACTAGCTCAGTCCTCCTGGCCGGGGCCAACCGCCGGCACCCTGGCCTGTGTCCTCTTGGGACCCACAGCACCCAGGGGCTCGGCAAGCGTTTGTTGACCGAACAAGAGATGTTTCTAAACCTCTCTGCCAACTCTCCCCTTCTGGAATAACACACTGCCGGGGAGCGCCTTAACCCTTCCAAGATAAGTCCAGACTCTCCAGGCTTGTCCAAGCGCCACACACCTGGGCTGGCGGCCATCAGCCCCCTCCGCTTCCACCAGGTCCCCCAACGCCGGTGCCCACTACAACCATGAACACTGGCCCCCAGAGTCAAGGCTCCTTTACCTCACAGCCCCCGTGAGCTGCTTCTGCTGTCTGTCTGGAACATTCCTCCAAGACCTCATTCAAAAGCCACCTCCCCCAGGAAGCTGTCCTGGATGCCACAGCTGGGACTAGACCCGTGTTTTGGGGCATTCCGTCCAGCAAGCTGTTTCCAGGTGGTAACTGGAGGTGCCCGGCCCCCTGCTGGGTTCCAGCCTGGCCAGGGTGAGGCCCAGCTGGACCCGCCTCACTCTTGGGGTCCCTCAAATGGCACCTGACATACACTGGACTTCCGGCGATAGGCCCTAAGCGGTGTGCAGCCACCAGGCAGGGCGGGGCAACTTATTCCGTCAGCTCTATGACATCACGCGTAGCCATGAAAGCCACACTTGTGAAGATATTTTTGTTTTGTTTCGGTTTTTTTAGGGACAGGGTCTTTCTCTGTCACCCAGGCTGGAGTGCAGCGGTGCCATCACAGCTCACTGCAGCCTCAAGTGAGGCTCCCGCCTCAGTCTCCCAAGTAGCTGGGACTATAGTGTGCACCACCACGCCTGGCCTGGCTAATTTTGTAATTAATATTATTATTTTTCGAGTAAGAGTCTTACCCTGTCGCCCAGGCTGGAGTGCAGTGGCACACTCCTGGCCCCCGCAGCCTCGACCTGCTGGGCTCCGGTGGTCCTTCCGCCTCAGACTTCCAAGTGGCTGGAACCACAGGTGCGTGCTACCACGACCTGCTAATTTTTTTTTTTTTTTTGAGTTGGAGTCTCACTCTGTCACCCAGACTGGAGTGCAGCGGCCGCCCCTGGCCACTGCAACCTTGACCTGCTGGGCTCCGGCGATCCTTCCGCGTCAGCCTTCCGAGTAGCCGGAATTACAGGCATGTGCTACCACGCCCGGTTGATTTTTGATTGATTGTAGAGATGAGGTCTCGCCAAGTTGCCCAGGCGGGTCTCGAACCCGCGGGCTCAGGCAATCCACTCACCTCAGCCTCCCAAAGGCGCGGGATTACAGGCTGAGCCACGGAGCCCGGCGAATTCTGCACTCCAGTCTGGGCGACAGAGTGAGACTCCAACTCAAAAAAAAGAAATAGAAGCAGAGACTCACTATGTTGCCTGGCCTCAAATTCCCGGCCCCAGTGATCTTCCTGCCTCCCAAGCAGCTGGGACCACAGGTGCTCGCTCCCATGCCTGGCTCGTTGTTTTTATTTTGTGGGGGAAATAGAGTCTCACTAAGTTGCCCAGGCTGGCCTTGACGGCCTGGCCTCAAGCGCTCTTTCTGCCTCTGCCTCTCAAGTCCCTGGGACTACAAGGCGTGAGCCGCTGGGCCTGCTAGAAGGTATTCTGTTGAAGTCCTGCAGAGCTATGCCCACTCTGTTCTCCGGACAGAGTATCCGCTCTGTGCCAGCCCTGTGGCTTGGCACAGAGGCTGCAGGGACAGAGTGGGGTCTGGAGGCGGACAGGCACTGAATGCCCGGGCCACACACCAGGCTCTGGGATGGAGGGATGGCAGAGCCCGGGCCGTGTCCATCTGGGGGTCTGGGGAGGCGGAATGGAGCCATGGCTGCGTAAAAATCACAGCCGTCTCCGCATGGGCGGCCTGGAAGGGAGCAGAGGAACGGAAGCTGTTGACGCCACGGGGCGGTGGCATTGTGGGTGATTTTTCTTTTTCTTTTATTGTTGGTATAATGTTGTTTGGGCGATAAATAAAAATTGGGAGGAAAAAATAGCTGTTTGGTGAATGGAGTGGAAATCGGGAGAAGGAAGAAAGGGCGTCAGCGCTGGAGGGGGGAGGCGAGGGGGCAGAGGCAGGAAGAGCAAGGAAGGCTGTGCACACGGGCGGGCGGGCACAGGCAGGTGGCCTCGGGGAGGCCCGTGCGCTCCGGGCTGGAGAGCGCGGCAGGCCGGGGCTGGCGTCCTTGTGGGTGACCGTCCTCCGGGGGATCTGGGAGAGCCTCCCTGGGGGAGGCGGCCTGGCCAGGCCTGGAAGGACAGTAGAGGGCGGGGTGCCGGGACGGACCTGGAGTTGGGGCCCTGGGCTGGGAGTCTGCGGAGAGGGGTCCCCGCCAGGCCGTGGGGAGCCTGGGGCAAGGCCTGGGAGCAGGGGGTTCCCGCGGGGCGCTGCTGGGCAGAGGCGGGACGCGCTCAGAAGCCACGCACCAGGCGACAGGGTCTGGCCCCGGCAGGCGAGGCTGGGCAGGGGAGCCCCCTCACCTAGCGTCCCAGGCGAGGCCAA
>NW_007079799.1:0-1041 GCF_000164805.1 Carlito syrichta | reverse complement strand
TTTCCTCTCCAAAGGTTAGGAAAATAGCCGATCCGAGGGCTCCCAACTCCGCAAGTACCAGGTCTGTAGGATTTGAGAAGTCTCAGCCCCACAGGTACCAGGAGCCTGAACAGGGCAGATAGTCTGGTTTCATGATTGATTTCACCCCCACCCAACTGTTTGCCAAAGGGTGGGGCGGGGCGACTGGTGACTGGGAGCCTGGGCTGCCTAGTCACGGGGTGGCTTGTCTGTCTGCCAGCCAATCCCGGCTGCCGGAGCTGGCGTTGGAGAGGGCCTGGCCCCATCTTGCCGGGACACTCTATCTTTGTCCCTGGACACAAAAGGGGCCTTGTCTTGGACCAGCAGTGCTGATTCCACATGCTCCGGACTGCCCCAGCCCCTCTGCCCCGAGAAAGGCCCACTTTGTGGAGTCAAAAGACTAACTTGTTTCTTTTTCATCAAAACGTGTTGACTGACCTGGTTGATTTATCTTGGGAAAGTGGTGAGTGAGGGAGGGGAGAGAGGTGACAGAGACAGGCACAATCCAGAAGACCATATAGCCTGTCCTGACTCAGGGGTGGCACCTAGCTCTTACCTGGGACAGACAGGGAGCTGCACACTGAATATCATTTCAGCAGGTTAGGACAGTCCTCCAGCCTCGCTAGTGGCAGAGATTCCACTGTTAGGTATTCATTTCTTTGGCTTTAACCTTTGAAGACAGCTAAAAATAAAAACTTTCTTTGAATAGAAATACCCTGTTGTCACGCCTGAGTGTGAATTACTTTTCCTGAGAATAGAGGTGACTCAGCAGCAGGAGAGAGCAAGCAGCAGAAGGGGGCCACCGGGAACCCAGGGGGGGCTAGGAGAAAGACGCAGAGGACTGCATATGGACTGAGTGAAGGTGAGCAAGGGAGGAAATCAAGCAGGCCCTTACTTTGGGAGCTTCTCTTCCAGATGAGTCCGACCGCCCAATCCACCAACGCCATTCTTGGTCTTGCCCTCCCTCCCTCTCTACCCCGTCTCTCCTGCTCTTCTCTCTTCCTTCTCTCTCCCTGCCTTCCT
>NW_007079798.1:0-1331 GCF_000164805.1 Carlito syrichta | reverse complement strand
CTCACCTAAACCATTTGTCATAATAAGGATGGTCATAGCTAACATTTACAGAGCCCTTATCGTGAACCTCACGCATCCCTACCAGAAGCTCTGTAACAGGGTTTGACAAACTGCTGCCCGAGGGCCACGTCCCATCTGCTACCTGTTTTGGAAGGGTCCTCTAGCTGTGTATGGTTTGACGTCGTTGGAAAAAAATCAGAAGAACAACCATGTTTTGTGGCGTGTAAATAATGACAAGAAGTTGCCCTTTCAGTGTCCATCAACAAAGTGCATTAGAGCAGCAGTCGAGTCTCTTCATCTACGTACTGTCTCTGGCCACTTTCACTCTGCACCGGCTGAGTTAAGTGCCGACAATTAAAACCACAGGCCCACAGAGCCAAAAGGTCTGCTCCTTGGCTTTTACAGAACTGTTTGCTGGCTTCTGCACTATGAAGAAAGATGCTCTTGCCATCCCATTCGACAAGTGGAGACGCAGAAGCTTAGAGAGGTTGGCCACAGAATCAGCAAATAGCAAAATGGACTTCTGTTTTTTAGCCAAGTATTTTTATTCCCTGAAAGTTGGCAGTCCGTGTGTAATCTGCATTAATGAAACTCTCCTGTCCATTCACTGTGCCTTCTGTTTGCTATCTACGAGTAAGAGCAGGTGTTTACAGTGACGTCTCTCTTGCTGGAAGCTAAGCCTTTGGCAGACACTGAACAGGGTCTAGATAGAGGTGCTCCTCTCCTGTCCTTAAAGGGGAAACTGGAGCCATGAGGTCAAGTTACTTTCCCAGGATTGTGTGACATGATATCCAGGCTGTTATCTCTGAGGCCAGGGCTAAAGTTGGGGACTGAAGATTCTCTTTTGCCTCAAACCAAAATTACAGTGATGCATGCTTCCAGAATCCCATCGAAGTCAAACTAAAGCTCCCAAAGAGCTCTCAGAGAAAAGAGCTGACATGGCCACCAATTAAGCTGCAATAATAATTAACATTGTATTGAAAGTTACAGGCTAGAAAGCCAGTTCACACCAACATCTCATAAAAACCCTTAGGTTAAGTAGAGAAGATGTTCTTATTATCCTCATCTATTTTTATAAGTGGGGAAACAATGGACTTTTTGATAGATTGTGTTGGGAGAAAACTGGCTCACTATATGGAGGAAAGAGGCTGGTCTCTCACACCCTTTGCATAAGGACATTCCAGATGGAAGACTGAAATGTGGAAGCCGCAAAGCTAATAAAAGGACGCACAGGCAGACTGGCAATGGTGGCTCATGCCTGTCATCCTGGCACTTCGGGAAGTTGAAACAGGAGAATTACTTGAGCTCAGGAATTTGAGACCAGCCTGGGC
>NW_007079797.1:0-1214 GCF_000164805.1 Carlito syrichta | reverse complement strand
TCCTTTCGCCCTAGTCTTCCAAAGTGCTGGGATTACAGACTTGAGCCACCGCCCCCGGCAATTTTTCTCATTCTTAGCCAGCTCACGTTCTGAGATGCAGCAAGAGAATTGAGAGGGAAAACATAGTGCCCACAGAATCATTCACTTTATCCACCTTGAGCTTGTTTGCAGGACAGTTGGGTGTTTTTCCCCTTTGGAAAAGTTTCCTTAACCTGATTGCTGCAAGGCTGGGCAGACCTGAACCCAGCAAGGCCCTTGGAGCCCTCTTGGTGAACCCCACCAAGGAGAGGCCTTTGTCATTGATACCATGACAATTGCCAAGGTTCCTGGTTGGCAGGAAGTCTCCCTCCAAACTCAAAGGTCTTCTCCCTCGAATCTCCACTGGGCATGTGAGTCCTCAGGCTGGAAACCCCTGGGAGGCCAGAGCTGTGGACAGCCCAAAGGAGCTTTGGCTTTCATGTTGGAGCATTCAAGTAGGACTTCTCAGGCCCTGCAGTCTTCCCCTAGGGCACATGGAAAACACTGGAATCTCTTATCACACCCCTTCTTGACTCCCCAGCCATAACTTAGGCTCCTAGTCAACAAGAAACATTTCAGACTCTTGTTATCATCTGAATAGATAGACCCGCCTTGGACTTGCCTCAAAGGGGTTTTATGGCTGAAGGGCTTTGGTATTTAAGATCTGGGAAAGAGAGATAACAGGTTCTTGCTAATGGAGCATCAGGAACAACCTTGGAACATACTCCGCCTCATTTTAGTGGAAGAGAGTTTCAAAATCAAATACAAGAGAATTTGACTCTGTCACCTCTGGTTTTTTGTTTGTTTTTTTGAGTTGGAGTCTCACTCTGTCGCACAGGCTGGAGTGTGGTGGCACGTTCATGGCCACAGCAGCCTCAACCTGCTGGGTTCAGGCAATCCTTTGCCTCAGCCTTTCAAGTAGCCGGAACTACAGATTCACTCCAACACACCTGGCTAGTTTTATTTTTCTTTTTGTGATTTTTTTTTTTTTTTTTTTGAATTGAAGTCTCACTCTGCCACCCAGGCTGGAGTGCAGTGGCATGCTCCTGGTCACTGCAACCTCCACCTGCTGGGCTCAGGCGTTCCTTCCACCTCAGCCTTCCAAGTAGCCAGAACTACAGGTGCACGCTACCATGCCTGGCTAATTTTTTGATTTATCGTAGAGATGAGGTCTCACCATGTTGCCCAGGCTGGTC
>NW_007079796.1:6103-6608 GCF_000164805.1 Carlito syrichta | reverse complement strand
CTCACCAGGGCAACTCGGCGAGGCCTCATCATTACCCTCTGTTCCAAATGAACCATGTGTGGTGGCACGTGCCTGTCATGCTGGCTCCTCACAAAGCCAGGGAAAGGCTCACCAGAGCCTGGTGGGGCAATGCTGTGGTGCCCGGGAGCAAGTCAAAACCCTCTAGCCTGGGCAACAGAGTGAGACTCTGACTCACAGAAAAAAGGAGAAAGCAAAAAAAAAGAAGAACATTCATTTATGTATGAAATTGGCATCATCATTAACAGACAGAGGTCATTTGAGAAGGAGCCCCCAGCCTTGGGCTTAGAGTTGCCAAAAGACGGTGGATTGGTAGAAAATTGGGTGTGGCTTTGGGAGGCCAAGGCGAGGGACTGCTTGAGCCTGGGATTTCCAGACCTGCCTGGGCCATGTGAGAGACCTAGTTGCTGTGGAAATGCAAACACAGGGGTCGTGTGTGGTAGCACACATGATCCCATCTACATGAGAAGCAGTGGCCTTTGTCCCA
>NW_007079796.1:2438-6061 GCF_000164805.1 Carlito syrichta | reverse complement strand
CACCTCGTACTCCCCCTGCCAGGCTCAGGCGATCCTCCTGCATTGGTCCCCAAAGTGACTGGAACCACAGGCCTGCGCCACCATACTGGGCTAATGTTTGAATTTATTTTGGTGGCCGAGATTACATCTCGCCCAGTGTCTCAGACTCGTCTCGTACCCACAGGTCCAGGCCGTCCACTCACTTCGGCCTCTGAAGCGCAAGGATGCCAACCTGAGCCCCTGAGCCCGGCCTGTATTTGTGGTGGTTGTGGTTGGTATTATTATTCTGAGTCGGAGTTCTGCTCTATTGCCCAGGTCAGAGCACATGGGCCCACTCTCAGCCACCATGGCCTCCACCAGCTGGGCTCCAACAAACCTCCCGCTGCAGCCTCCTGGGTGGCCAGAACAACAGGCATGTGCCACTATGCTTGGTTTATTTTGTTGGTTTCTTGTAGAGACAACGTCTCACCAAGATGTCCAGGCTGGTCTCGAATCCATGGACTCAAGCCATCCTCATGTATTGGCCTGCCAAACAACCCCTGTGCCCGGTTTCACACCCTCTTGGGGCACCACCACAAGGCCCACTCTCTTTTGACTACCTGGGACTCCAGAGAGAGCAGCCTGAGTCACCGGCCGAGCCTGCCCCAGGGGAGCACCTGGTACAGGGGTGCCTCCACCGGGGTGCACACTCTTCCACCAGCCTTGATCCCCAAGTGGACCTGCTCGCTCCTCCCAAGGACTGCTTCAGGGAAACGGAGGGTGTGACTCTAAACTGTCATGTGGGGGCCAGCCATCGAGTCACACCTGTCTCCTCGGCACTCGGGGAGGATGAGATGGGAAGATGTATGGAGCCTGGAGCTGAGACCAGGGTGGGCCCTACCTAGACCCCAAGGCAAACCCAAAAATACTAGGGTGAGGGCAGGCCTTGGCAAGAAGGTCTCCTCTGGCCCAGAGTTTAAGAACAGGCAGGAAGACCAGGATGTCGACCAAATGGAAAGTCTGTTAGCGCAGCAGTTTGAGAGGCCCAGGCTGAGAGGAAGGCCGTAGTTGGGTGGTTTGAGAGAAGCCAGGGCTATCTACTAAGCAAACAAAAGAGAGGGAGAGAGGAAAAGAAGTAACAAAAGAAAGAAAAAGAAAGAAAAAAGGAAGGAAGAAAGAAAGAAAGAATGAAAGAAAGAAAGAAAGAAAGAAAGAAAGAAAAAAGAAAATCTAAGTCAACAAAGTCATTCATTCTCCTGCAAAACTTTTGCCCTCAGTCCTTTCCCCCCTGCCCCCTGACACATGAGTTATCCACAAGTTTGGCACCTTCCAGCCTCAACCCCCCACAAATAGCTGCTGCCTTTATGGTGAAGGAGTTCCCAAGGCTCCCTGGCCAGGTTAGCACCGGCTCGCCTCTCTGAGGTGAGAAATGTGCCTCAGGCAGGCCGGCCCTCCAATTCGGCAATGAGGACCTTATGCCAAGAAAGATCAGGGACAAATTCCTCACTCAGGGACATTTCTTCTCTCCAGCTCCATTTTTTCTGACTCTAAAGTCAGTCGCCCTTTGAACACACCATGCGCAGTTGATAATCTGTGTATGATTCTCAGGTTTTTAGGGACAGGGTCTGGCTCTGTGGTCCACGCTGGGGTCCGGGGACATGAATGTCATTCACTGCCAGAGTTGAAATCATGGGCTCTGGCAATCCTTCCACCTTAGCCTCTGGAGTGGCCAGGACAACAGGCACCATGAGCTCAGACACCCTATTTTGATAGGTGAAGAGACTTGGTCTACCTGCATGGCCTGGACTGGCCTTGAGTTCCTGGTATACCACCATCCTCCTGATTCAAACACCCAGTGCGCTGGGATTCCAGGCTTCAGCCGCCATGCCTGGCCTTCTGGTTTCTTTCGAATGAAGTATTGAGGCTGGGTAAGAGGGCTCAACCTCATCATTCCAGCGCTTTGGGATGCCGAGACCAGCAGCTGGCCCAAGCCTGTGGGTTCAAGATGCACCAGGGCAACTCAGCGAGACCTCATCTCTACCCTCCATCACAAATTAGTGAGGTGTGGAGGGACACATCTGTCATTCTGGCTCCTCGGAAGGCCAGTGGAGGAATGTTCTCTGGATCCTGGTGGGCCAAGGCTACAGTGGCTGGGAGCGAGCCACTGCCCTCTAGTCTTGGCAACATAGTGAGACTCTGACTCATAAAAAAAGAGAGTAAAGAAGAACATCCATTTTTGTATGGAGTTGGGATCACCCTGAACAGATATTATTGGGGAGGAAGGCCACAATCTTGGGTTCCTGAAAGATGGTGGATCGGCAGATATTCGGGCTGTGGCTTTGCGAGGCTGATGCAGGGGACCACTGGATCCTGCATGTTCGAGACCAAACTGGGCCATGTACTGAGACCTCTTTGCTCCCCAGAGTGCAAACAATTGAATTGCTCATGGTGGCACACGTGATTACAGCTACATGGAATGTTGTGGCCTCCATCCCGGAGCATGCCTTTGCATCACCTCCGCTGACAGCTTGTGTGAGTCCAGGCTGGGCACCGTGGCTCACAGTCATCTGCCCCATGCCCAGGGACCCAAGGCGGGAGGCTGCCTCAGTCCCGGGTGGGAGATCAGCTCAGGCAACATGGACAGACCATGTCTCTTTGAGAGGTCCCCAAAATAGAGTCAGACGTGGTGGCTCCTAGAGTCCTGCCTGCTCAGGGGCCGAGGCAGAGAGACCACTTGAGCCCCTCAGGTCGAGGCCCTGGGAGCATGATAGTGCCGCCACACTCCAGCCCAATCAATCGATACTCTTATGACAAAAATGATGGCTATCACGTGCGTCACTATGGGCGTCCATGTCTCCCCAGGGAAAGGTCTGCATGGGCTAAGGTCGATGGTGTGATCATGAGAGGAAGGGCCCCCACTCTCCCCACCCAAATTCAGCAGAACTGGGCAACTAGGACCTGGGTTCACTGCGCTATTGCTGGACCACCTTGATTGCTCTGTGCCTGATGGCCGCCCTAACTCAGAGCCATCTGTTCAAATACGTCTTTGCCATGGGGAACAACTGTGGAGAGTGGAGGCAGGTCTGGGATGCATGGCCGAAGGCATGGGATGGACGTCCCTGGTGACCAACATTGAAACCTCCCACGAGCGACAGCCAGGAAAGTGCCTTTTCTTCTCACATCCCTGGGGATGATTCCTCACACTAGGTGGCAGGTGTGGGGGTGGTGGCAGTGGTGTTGATTATTATTATTTGGAGATGGAATCCTGCTCTGTCCCCAGACCAGAGCACAGGGGCACGCTCACGGCCACCATGGGCTTCACCTGCCGTGCTCAGGTGATCCTCCCACCTGGAGCCCCAAGTGGTTAGAAGCACATGGCTGCGCCATGAAGCCTGGCTAATCTTTGGATTTATTTTTGATGTCTGAGACGAGGTCTCACCCAGTGTCTCGAACTGGTCTCAAACCCACAGGCTCAGGCCACCCACTCGCCTCGGCCTCTGAAGGACCAGGATGCAAAGTGAGCCCCTATGTCTGGGCTGGGGTTGTGGTGTTGGTGGTTGGTATTATTATTCTGAGTCGGTGTCCAACTCTCTCACCTATGCCAAAGTGCAGGGATCTGCTCTCGGCCACCGTGCCCACCACTGGCTGGACTCCAGCGATCTTCC
>NW_007079796.1:0-1409 GCF_000164805.1 Carlito syrichta | reverse complement strand
AAAGAAAGAAAGAAAGAAAGAAAGAAATTCTAAGTCAACAAAGAAATCAATTCACCTGCAGACCTTCTTCCCTCATTCCTTTCCCCCTCCCCCCACACGAGGGTCCCCCAAGCTTGGCAACTTCCAGCCCCAACCCCCCCAAAATGTCTGCACCCGCTTTAGTGCAGGAGTTCCTGAGGCTTCCTGGTGAGGTTCCTGCTGGCCTCCTCTCTGGGGTGAGAAATGTGCCCCAGGCAGGCTGGTCCTCTGACTTGGCAATGAAGACCTTATGCTAAGAAAGGTCAGGGACACATCCCTCACCCAGGGACATTTCATCATTGTCTATCAGGTCTACACTCCATCGCAAATGAGCCAGGCATAGTGGCACATGCTTGTCATTCTGGCTCCTTGGAAGGCTGGGAAAAGTCTCACTGGAGCTTGTCGGTCTGAGGCTGTGTTGACGGACAGCGAGCCACCACCCTCCAGCATGGACGATCGAGTGAGAGTCTGACTCAAAGAAACAAAGGAAAAAAGGATAAAAAAGAAGAGCATCCATTTGTGTATGGAGTTGGGTTTATCATGAACAGAGAGATATAATTTGAGAAAGATGCCCCAGCCTTAGACCTACAGTTCCTGATAGACAATGAGTAGGCTGGCAATCGGGCTTTGACCTGGGAGGACGAAGTGGGGTACCACTTGAGCCTGGGAGTTCAAGACCAGCCTGGGACATGCAGCAAGAACTTTTTCTCCCCAGAACACTGGAATCGCAAGTGGTAGTGCCCATGGTCCCAGGTACAAGGGATGCAGTGGCCTCCATTCCAAGGTGTTCCATTGCGCTGCCCCCACCAACAGAATGTTTGTGTCCAGGCTAGACACCATGGCTCATGGCCATGAGCCCCATGCAATGGGAGGCCAAGGCAGCAGTCTGTCTGAGCCCAGGGGTCAGTGACAAGCCAGGGCAATGTGACCTAACCTCTTCTCGGTGAGAGGTCCCCAGAATCAAGTCAGGTGTTTGGCCTCCGAAGTCCTGGCTTCTTAGAGGACAGGGCAGGAGGACCATCCGAACCCTGCAAGTCAAGCCCTTGGGAACCCCAATCGTGTCTCTGTGCCCAAGCCTGGCCAACAGAGACTCCGGTGACAAAAAAAGATGCTTCCCAAATGCATCATGATGGGAATCCACGGCTCCCCAGGGAAAGGTCCACTTGGGGAGGAGATGATAGAGTGATCAGGAGGGGCCCTTTCCCTGCCAGAAGGTGAAAGATAGGGCAGCCACAACCTGGGCTGGCCATGGCATTGCCAGATCACCTTGATTGCTCTGTGCCTGACAGACACACTACCTCTCAGCTGTCTATTCCGTGAGCTCACACATTTTTTTCTGTGTGGCACGAGTGTGGAGGGTGGAGGCAGGCCTTCTAGGGCACATGACTGAA
>NW_007079795.1:14842-15834 GCF_000164805.1 Carlito syrichta | reverse complement strand
TTGGGGCGCGCGCTGCCGCGCCCGGCGGGCTTACGTATTTGTTTAGGTCGAGCTGAGGTCTCGCTGCCCAGGCGCGTCTCGAACCCGCGGCTCAGGCCGTCCGCTCGCCTCGGCCTCCGCAAGGCGCGGGATGACAGGTGAGCCACCGAGCCCAGCCTCTAATACCTTCTTATTGTGATGAATTCTGAGCAGAATTATATAAGGAGTCCTGTGTTCCCATGACCCAGCCCGACAGCCATCAATTCACAGCCAGTCCTGCCGCATCCACCCCATCCTCTGTAAAAGACGCAAACTTACAAAACAAAACAAAACACTGTATTGTACTGGCTGGGCACAGTCGCGCACGCCTGTAATTCCAGCACTCTGGGGGACTGAGGCAGAAGGATGGCTTGAGCCCAGGAGTTAGAGACCAGCCTAGGCAACATTGTAAAACTTCGTCCTTACAAAAAAAAAGCTGGGTGTGGTGGCGTGCACCTGTTACCTCATCTACACAGGAGGCTGGGGTGGAAGGATTGCCTGAGCTAGGAGCTCAAGACTGTGATAGCCGTGATCGTGCCATTGCTCTCCAGCCTGGGCAACCAAGCGAGACTCTGACTCAAAAACGATAGCAACAACAAAAAGTGTCATGTTGGGTCATGCACAAGTGAGGTTAACATCTTTTTTTTTTTGAGTTGGAGTCTCACTCTGTCACCCAAGCAGGAGTGCAGTGGCACGTCACAGCCACCCCAGCATTGACTTGCTGGGCTCCAGTGATCCTCCCGCCTCAGCCTTCCAAGTAGCCGAAACGATAGGCGCACGCTACCATGCCCAGCTAACTTTTGATTTTTTTGGACAGACGAGGTCTCGCCAAGTTGCCCCGGCGCCCGGCCCCTGGGTGGCTCAGCAGTGGCTCTTGAGGCCTTGACTGGAAGGAGTGGGGGCTGGGAGTAACACGTACTCATTCCTTAACCACTGTACAGCGCTTTTTTTTTTTTTTGAGTTGGAGTCTCACT
>NW_007079795.1:12586-14744 GCF_000164805.1 Carlito syrichta | reverse complement strand
CTCCCAAAGTGCGGGATTACAGGATGAGCCACCGAGCCTGGCTTTTTATTTTTTTTTTTTTTTGATGTTGGATGTCTCACTCTGTCGCCCAGACGGGAGAACAAAAAGCCACTCCTGGCCACTGCAGCCTCGACCTGCTGGGCTCTGGCGATCCTTCTGCCGCAGCCATTTTTTTTTTTTTGAGTCTGAGTCTCACTCTGTCACCCGGGCTGGAGGGCAGGGGCACGCTCCCGGCCACCACAGCCTCGACCTGCTGGGTTCCGGCGATCCTTCCGCCTCAACCTTCCAAGGAGCCGGAACCACAGGCGCGCGCTATCACATCTGGCTAATTTTTGATTTATTGTAGAGACGAGGTCTCACCATGTTGCCCAGGCTGGTTCCAAACCCACGGACTCAGGCAATCCACTGACTTCGGTCTCCCAAAGTGCTGTGATTACAGGCTGAGCCACTGAGCCCGGTCTTCACCTCCACTTTAAATATGAGGAAACAAGGCTGGGCGTGGTGGCTCATGCTTATAATCCCAACATTTTGGGAGGCCTAGGCAGGAGAACCACTTGAGCTCAGGAATTCTCAATCAGACTGGGCAACATAGTGAGACCTTGCCTCTACAAAAAAACAATTAGCCGGGCAAGGTGGAGCACACCTGCAGACCCCGCTACTTGGGAAGCGGAGGCGGGAAGATCGCCTGAGCCCAGGAGGTAGAGTCTGAGCCGAGCCACGATTGTGCCACTGCACTCTCGCCTGGACGACAGAGTGAGACTCCGGTTCCAAAAATAAATAAAAGTAAAAGTAAAAATAAAGATGAGGAAACGAAGACACGAGGGCACTGAGGAACTTGCCCAAGGTCACAGCTAGTTAGCGGCGGAGCCAGGAGCTGGAGCCAGGGGGTTTGGCTGTGGGACCCATCTCTTAATCCCTTCCCCTCTCTGCCTGGTTAGAAGCAATTTAAGACCGCTGCGGCAGGGAGGGAGCTATTTTCAGCCTGTGACTCCGGGACAGAAGAGCCCGGGGGCCCGGCTGCCGGCCCGCGTTGAGCTGCTGCCAGTGACCCCTTTGTGGGCCCCTTCCACACCCACCCCTGCGAAAGCCGGAACAGGTGGACGCCCTTTGACGGCCTGAAAGGCACCAGCAGCAAAAGCCACGGGCTCCGGGTAAGGTTAGCGCGCCCTTATCCTCCAAGGGCCTCCGGGGCTGGGAGTTTTCTTCTTTTCTGAGTCGGAGTCTCACTCTGTCGCCCAGGCTGGAGTGCAGGGGCACACTCACGGCCATCCCAGCCTCGACCTGCTGGGCTCCGGCGATCCTTCCGCCTCAGCCTTCCCAGTAGCTGGAACTACAGGCGTGCGCTACCACTCCGGCTACTTTTTATTTATTGTGGAGATGAGGTCTCGCCAAGTTGTCCGGGCTGGTGTCAAACCCACGGGCTCAGGCAATCTACTCGCCTCAGCCTCCCAAAGTGCTGGGATGACAGGCTTGAGCCACTACACCCGGCCAATAAACTATGTTTTCTAATTTAAAAAAAAAAAAGAGTATACGAGAGGGAGACCTCCCCCGAAAATGGAATTATCTTTTGGAGGGCAGGCCCTTGTAGTACGGGCATCCCCCCAGGTACGTGTTCTAGGACCCCGCCGGCGTCCGTTCCCAGCCAGCGTTGCTGTGAGAGACTGCGCTGGGCTTCGGGGAAACCTCCTGAGAGAGTCTTTCAGCGTGCTTGCCCCTTTCATGCTGGGTGACTGAGGAGTGCACCGCCCACGCCCCGAGTGTTCCGCAGTCTTTGCCCGCATGCACCTCCCTCTCTGTTCACCCGATCTTGCCCTGAGCGACTTTTATTTTTGTCTCCCTGGATGAGAAAAGTCCACCAGGGAAACCTTTCACCAATGTGGAAGAGGCGAAACAAAGAATGGCAGAAGCCCTAAACGGCATCAAACTGACCAGTTCAAAAGCTATTTTGAGCCGTGGAAAAACCATCTTGACAGGTGTATTGCATCAGATGGAAAGCACTTTTTAGCCGGGTGTGGTGGCGCATGCCTATAGTTCCAGCTACTTGGAAGGCTGAGGCGGAAGGATGGCCTGAGCCCAGCAGGTCAAGGTTGCGGTGGCCGTGAGCGTGCCACTGCACTCCAGTCCAGGTGACAGAGTGAGACTCCAACTCCAAAAAAAA
>NW_007079795.1:11583-12128 GCF_000164805.1 Carlito syrichta | reverse complement strand
GAGGCTGTGGTGGCCGGGAGCAGCCACTGCTCTCCAGTCTGGGAGACAGAGTGAGACTCCGACTCAAAAAAAAAAGAACGTGGGTGTGTGAAGCCCAAAGGGTTGTTCGTGTGTGTCTAGCGCTGCCTGCAACTCAAGGCCTGACCACGTCCTGCTCTGTTCCTTCTGGCGGATGCTCCTGACTGCCTTCCTGGCATTGCCCACCACTCCTTCTCCCCATCAAACATTCCAGTTTTGGCTGGGCGTGGTGGCCCACGCCTGTAATCGCAGCACTTTGGGAGGCAAGGTGGGAGGATCACGTGAGGCCGGGAGTTTGAGACCAGCCTGGACAACATAGCGAGGCCTCATCTCTACTAACACATAAACAGTGAAAGAATTCGGAATGTAAAGAAATGCCTGAGGTGTTGGCTCACGCCTGTAGTCACAGCACTTTGAGAGGCCGAGGCAGGAGGATTTCTTTCTTTCTGTTTTTTTGAGCTGGAGTCTCACTCTTGCCCAGACCGGAGGGCCCCGCCCCGACCCCCGGCCCGCGATCCCTCCCCGCA
>NW_007079795.1:7341-11224 GCF_000164805.1 Carlito syrichta | reverse complement strand
CATGACCCTCCCGCGCTGCCTCCCGGGGAGCAGGGACTCCCAGGCGTGCGCCGCCTCGCCCGGCCGGCTCCTTTCTCTTTCTGGAGACGGGCCTCGCTGTGCCGCCCAGACGGGTCCCCCCTTCTCGCTTGTGCCGGCCACCAGCGCTGCCGCGGCAACAGCCCATCCGAGCCGCCTCAGCCACCGGCCTCTCACAGTGCTGAGACTACAGGCGTGAGCCAACACGTCAGGCACTGTGGGCACGCGGAGCTGCCTGCCCACGCGGCCAGAGGTGCACACTGGGCAGGAGTCAGGGAGGGTCTGGACTCTGCCCTTCGGAAAACTCCCCGGGGAACACCCAGGCCGGGAGCAGCTGCAGGAAACAGCACCTCCCGGTTGCGGATCCCTGCCCAACCCCTCCCGCCGCTCTGGCCGAGCGGTCACTTTCTTGCTCCCAGAGGCCCAGCCTCAGAAGGACCGAGTGGCTGCTCGGCTCCGGGAGTGTGTCACGACAAGCGCCCAAGTTTTTTGAGTGCTCAGTACTTAAATGGGTCTTCCCAGGTTCCAGCAGGCGCCAAGCCGAAATATACTTTGGGCTCCCAGGTACATTTACCCAACAGGACAATGCTACTCGAGATCACTGTGAAAAGCCTGGGCAACACAGTGAGACCTTGTCCCTACAAAACTTAAAAGCCTTGTCCCTACAAAAAGACTGAGGCAGGAGGATCGCTTGAGGCCAGGAGTTCGAGACCATCCTGGGCAACACAGTGAGACCCTGTCTCTACAAAATTTAAAAAATCAGCCGAACAGTTGGCATGTGCCTACAGTCCCAGCTGCTTGGGAGGCTGAGGTAGGAGGATCACCCGAGTGCAGGGATTTGAGGCTGTGATGGCACCACGGCACTCCAGCCTGGGGGACAGAGCAGGGCCCGTTCTCTTAGAAAAACGGACAGGCCGGGCGTGGTGGCTCCGCTTGTCATCCCAGCCCTTTGGGAGGTTGAAGCGAGTGGATGGCCTGAGCCCACGGGTTTGAGACCAGCCCGGGCAACTTGGCGAGAAGTCGTCTCTACAAGAAATAAAAAATGAGCTGGGCATGGTAGCATGCACCTGTGGTTCCAGCTCTTGGAAGGCAGAAGTGAAAGGATCGCCAGAGCCCAGCAGGTCAAGGCTGGGGTGGCCATGAGTGAGCGTGCCACTCCAGCCTGGGCAACGGAGTGAGACTCCAACTCAAAAAAAGAAAAGAAAAAGAAACCCCCTTCCGCTCGGCTCTGAGGCCCTCCTGGCCGTGGCTGGCAGGCTCACTGGAACCTCAGCAGGGGCTTCCGGCCGCCCTGCAGCGGGGACTGGCTTCCTCGGCTCGTGCACGCGCTTCTGGGCTTAGAGAACGGG
Organism: Carlito syrichta; assembly: GCF_000164805.1. NCBI lineage: Eukaryota > Metazoa > Chordata > Mammalia > Primates > Tarsiidae > Carlito > Carlito syrichta. The sequence continues at coordinate 9,857 of NW_007079795.1, read as the reverse complement.
AAGGGGGCGGATCTCGGCGTCTCGTCGTCTTGGTTCCACAGACACGCGCAGGGGGGAATTCCCCAGAACAAAGCCAGCCGAGCAGAACAGCTCTCCTGGGCCAACAGACGCGTCTTTAGGGAGCTTTAACTGAAGTTGGCCTGGAAAGTAGACACAGGCCAGGCGCGGTGGCTCAAGCCTGCAATCCAGCACTTTGGGAGGCTGAGGTGCATGGATTGACTGAGACTGCAAGTTCGAGACTAGCCTGGGCAACTTGGTGAGACCTTGTTTCTACAGTAAATCGAAAAATTAGCTGGGTGTGGTAGGGTGCGCCTGTGGTTCTGGCTCCTCGGAAGGCTGAGGCAGAAGGATCGCCAGAGCCCGGGAGGCTGAGGCTGCGGTGCCCTGTGAGCGTGCCACTGCCCGCCAGCCTGGGTGACAAGAATGAGACTCCAACTCAAGAAAAAAAGTCAAAACCAAAAGACCCTTGTGAGGGACTCGAGTGGTCTCTGAGGAAGGGGGAGCATGGGCGGGGCTGGGGAGGACGGCCAGGGGCAGGCCCCAGCGCCTCAGTCGGCTGAGACACACTGTTGTCTCCCTCGTAGGGAGAGAGTGTGGCCCATGCAGAATGCCACCAAGGCGATGCTGAGGTTCCTGACGTTTCTGCAGGCCTCTGCTGTCCTGAGTCACTGCTGCTAACGAGAGTGTGGTCTTAACTCCCACGTGGGTTAAGAACGTGGATCAGTGGATGTGTGGAGCCCAAAGCGTTGTTCATATGTCTCTAGCGCTGCCTGCAACTCGAGGCCTGGCCACGTGCTGCTCTGCTTGTTCTGCAGATGCTCCTGACTGTCTTCCTGGCATCTGCTCACCACTCCTTCTCCCCATCAAACATTCCAGTTTTGGCCGGGTGCGGTGGCTCACGTCTGTAATCGCAGCACTTTGGGAGGCCGAGGTGAGAGAACTGTTTGAGCCCAGGAGTTCGAGACTAGCCTGACAACATAGAAAAACCTTGTCTCAACAAAACATAAAAAAAAAAAATTAGCCAGGCATAGTCCCAGCTGCTCGGGAGGTAGAGGTGGGAGGATCACCTGAGCCCAGGACATCGAGGCTGTGATCATGTCATGGCCCTCCAGTATGGGCGACAGAGTGGACCCTGACTTACAAAGAAACTCAGGGCAGCCCCCTGGGGTCCCCTCCCACTGTGGGGGCTTTTCTGTCCTCTTAATAAATCCTGCTTAGCCGGGCTCGGTGGCTCAACCTGTAATCCCGCGCCTTTGGGAGGCTGAGGTGAGTGGATTGCCTGAGCCCGCGGGTTCGAGACCTCATCTCTACAATAAGTCAAAAAATCAGCCGGGCGTAGTAGCGCATGCCTGTAATTCTGGCTACTCAGAAGGCTGAGGTGGAAGGATCGCCGGAGCCCAGCAGGTCTGCAGGCTGCGGTGGCCGGGAGCGGCCACTGCACTCCAGTCTGGGCAACAGAGTGAGACTCCAACTCAAAAAATCAATCAATCAATCAATCCTGCTTTAAAAAAAATCCAGTTTTGCTTAAGTATCCCCTTCATCTCCTAGTTCATCAGTGTCTGACCCTTCCTTGGCAATGACCTTTGGCCCACGCGTGCTCGTTCATTCCAACGAGGGTGAGGGGACGGACGGGTGCCTCTTGGTTTTGTGGATGCGAGGAAGGAAACTTGACCTTTCCCCATCTCCGGTCTCTGAACCTCCGGCCGTTAAGACTGTGGTACGTGGGTTTCCTGTCGCTGGCACGGCCGGCCCAGCACTGATGTGTGCAGTAAGGAAGCGAGTTGCAGAGAGGAGACGGCTCATGGGCCCAGAGGGTCGGTGGGCCGGGGGATACAGCTTGCTTCCACAAAGGCCGCGTGGCAGGGCCATGTCTTCCTCCTGTGCTGCTGTCTTTTGGTCCCTGCAAGTGCCCCGTCCAAAAAACAGGTTCCCTGGACCCGCCTTACCTGCATTTCTTGTCTCAACAATAACTGTTTGTTTAGCTTCCCGGAGGCATCGGAAAGGGCTGCTGAGGTTGATGTGCAACGCCAGGATGGGAAACGCCATCAGCTAGGAAGCGCTGTCACTGACGATGGTGGCCACCCAGGTGCCCATCCTCGCCCGAGTGGGCTTCCTGCTAGACGCGGGGTGGCCCTCCTCGTCTGCCATCAGCACACCTTAGACGTCAGTTCTATTTTATGTTTTTTGGAGTCAGGATCTTGCTCTGTGGCTGGAGGGCAGTGGCACAATCACAGCCACCGCAGCCTCGGCAAACCTCCTGCCTCAGCCTCCCGAGTAGCTGAGACTGCAAGGTGCGTCAACCCACACCAGGCTACTATTTTTTATTTTGTTTTATTTATTTATGTAATTATTTGTTTTATTATTATTTTTTTTGAGTCGGAGTCTCACTCTGTCCCCCAGACTGGAGTGCAGTGGCCGCTCCCGGCCACCGCAGCCTCAACCTGCTGGGCTCCGGCGATCCTTCCGCCTCAGCCTTCTGAGTAGCTGGAACTACAGGCGCGCGCTACCACGCCCAT
>NW_007079795.1:6422-7030 GCF_000164805.1 Carlito syrichta | reverse complement strand
CCCAGCTAGTTTTTTTTTTTTTTTTAATTGTAGAGACAAGGTCTCGCCAAGTTGCCCAGGCTAGTCTCAAACCCACAGGTCCAGGCAACCCACTTGCCTCGACCTCCCAAAGTGCTGGGATAACAGACTGAGCCACTGAGCCCGGCCTATATTTTTAATTAATGAATGAATAACTTCAGTCTGGATAACTCAGTGAGACCCTATATCTACAAAAATACAAATACAGGCTGGGCATGGTGGCTCACTCCTGTAATCCCTGCATTTTAGGAGGCCAAGGTGGGAGGAATGCTTGAACCCAGGAGGTTGAGACCAGCCCAGGCAACATAGTGAGACCTCGTCTCTCCAAAAAATCAAAACATTACCTGGGTGTGGTGGCACAGGCCTGTAGTCCCAGTTACTTGGGAGGCTGAGGTAGCAGGCTGAGGCTGTTGTGAGCTGTGATTGTGCTAATGCACTCTAATCTGGGTGACAGAGTGAAACCCTAGCTAAAAAAAATAAAAATAAAAAATGTAGCCGGGCTCGGTGGCTCAGCCTATAATCCCGCGCCTTTGGGAGGCTGAGTTGAGTGGATTGCCTGAGCCCGCGGGCTCGAGACCCGCCTGGGCAGT
>NW_007079795.1:3667-6402 GCF_000164805.1 Carlito syrichta | reverse complement strand
TCGCACGCCTGTAGTTCCAGCTACTTGGAAGGCTGAGGCGGAAGGATCGCCAGAGCCCAGCAGGTCGAGGCTGCAGTGGCCGGGAGTGGCCACTGCACTCCAGTCTGGGCGATAGAGTGAGACTCCGACTCCAAAAAAAAAAAAAAAAAATTTGCCAGGTGTGGTGGTGCCCACCTGTAGTCCCACCTACTCTGCTGAGGCAGGAGGATCACTTGAACCCAGGCTACAGTGAGCTGTGTTCGTGCCACTACACTCCATCCTGGGCAACAGAGCAAGACCCAGTCTCCTGGGAAGAAAAAGTTAATAAGTTAATAAGTAAATGAAAGTGTGATGAGATTGTAAGCTGACTTTATTTTCATGGTTTTATGATGCTGTAGATATGATTAAACTATTAAAAAAAGAAAACAAAATTAGGCCCGATGCTGTGGCTCAAGCCTGTAATCCCAGCACTTAGGGAGGCCGAGGTGAGAGGATTGCCTGAGCCCATGGGTTCGAGACCCGCCTGGGCAACTTGGCGAGACCTCATCTCTACAATAAATTAAAAAAAAATAGCTGGGTGTGGTAGCATGCACCCACCTATAGTTTTGGCTACTTGGAAGGCTGAGGTGGAAGGATCACCAGATCGCCAGAGTCCAGCAGGTTGAGGCTGGGTGGCTGTAAGTGTGCCCCTGCACCTCAGCCTGAGTGATGGAGTGAGACTCCGACTCAAAAAAAAATAAAAAAATAAAAAAATAAAATATATATATATACATACACACACACATAGGGTGAGGTGGGTAAGAGCTGAATTACCATCCATTGTGCCAACTGTGTACCACGCTCACCACGTGGGTGACAGACTCGACGGAAGCCCAAGCCTCAGCATCACACAGTGAACCTGCATCACACACCTGCACGCGGATCCCTTGAATCTAAAGTAAAGTAACGAAAGAAAAGATACATAGGGAATCCCTAATGCGTCAGACCCTGGGCTAAGTGCTGGCTCCCTCCCAGGGGACAGGACAGACCGTCCGGCGCTTACAGGCAACATCGAGAAGACAGGTACCAAGACGTGTCACACATGTGCTTGTTTCATTGCAGCTGTGGTGAGATAGGGAGGGCAGTCCCAGGGGATCTCAGCGAGCCTGCGGGAGGGGACCGGCAGGGCCCTTTGAGTGACGCCTGGATGGGGCCTCAGGATCACCAGGAGACAGACAGGTGGAGGGCGCCGTCCCCACCGACGGATGCCGCAGGTTCACAGGGAGTCACTGCACTCCAGTCTGGGTGACAGAGTGAGACTCCAACTCAAAAAAAAAAAAGGAATAAAATACACCAACGGTGACGTCTCCTCCAAGTTCACCTGTGTTTTGCCACAGTAAAAATAATCTTTTAACTTTCAAAAAAAGGGGCCAGGCTCGGTGGCTCAGCTTGTAATCCTGCGCCTTGGGGAGGCTGAGGTGAGTGGATTGCCTGAGCCCGCGGGTTCGAGACCCGCCTGGGCAACTTGGCGAGACTTCATCTCTACAATAAATCAAAAAATCATCCGGGCGTGGTAGCGCGTGCCTGTAATTCCCGCTACTTGGAAGGTTGAGGCAGAAGGATCGCCGGAGCCCAGCAGGTTGAGGCTACGGTGGCCGGGAGCGGCCACTGCACTCCAGTCTGGGCGACAGAGTGAGACTCCACTTCAAAAATAAAAAGAAAAAACATATTTTATGCCATTCTAACCATCTGACCTGCCCCATCCAGGTGCAACCTCCAGGGCTGTCTGTGTACAGAGTAGAAAACTCTGAGGTCATTAAGCAATGACTCTGCGTTCCTTCTTACCCCAGTGCCGGGTCATCTCTAAATGTGTCTCCTGTCTATGAGTTTGTCTAGTCTAGCTATTTCATGTACCTGGAGTAAGGTGACACGTCTCCTTTTGTGTCTGGCTTATTCTCTTAGCACGATGCTTTCAAGGTTCATCTGAGTTGTTGGCGTGTACCAAAAGCCTCACTCCTTTTTATGGCTGACTATCAACCATTCCATTGTGTGTATAGACCATGAGTCGTTCCGATGGACGTTTCTACACTTTGTTTCTGCAGTTTGACTGTCGGAAAATAGTGTGGCTATGGACTTTGGTGTGCAAGTATCTGTTTGAGTACCTGTTTTTATTTATTTTTTTGAGTTGGGGGTCTCACTCTGTTGCCCAGGCCAGAGCACAGTGGCATGACATTGGCTCACCATAGTCTCAACCTCCTGGGTTCAGCCAGTCCTTCCACCTCAGCCTCCTAAGTAGCTGGGTGGGACTACAGGCGTGCACCACCATGCCTGGCTAATTTTTGGGGTTTTTTTTGAATTGGAGTCTCACTCTGTGGCCCAGGCTGGAGTGCAGTGGCATGCTCACAGCCACCATAGCCTCGACCTCCTGGGCTCAGCTGATCCTTTAGCCTCAGCCTTTCAAGTAGCTGGGACTACAGGCCTATGCCACCACACCCGTCTAATTTTTTGCTTTATTGTAGAAATGAGATCTTGCCAAGTTGCCCAGGCTGGTCTCGAGCCTGTGGGCTCAGGCAATCCTTTCACCTTGGCCTCCCAAAGTGCTAGGATTATAGGTGTGAGGCACTGCACCTGGCCACCTGGCTAATTAAGAAAATTTTTGTAAATATGAGGTCTCACTTTGTTGCCCATGCTGTTCTCAAATTCTCTCAAGAGATTCTCCCGCCACGGCTTCCCACTGTGCTCGGCCTTAGTTTAACTTTTTTTTTTTTTTTTTTGAG
>NW_007079795.1:1692-3098 GCF_000164805.1 Carlito syrichta | reverse complement strand
CTGGGCGACTGAGTGAGACTCCAACTCAAAAAAAAAAAAAAACTTTTTGAGAAACCATCTGAGGATTCTATTTCCACAGTGGCTTTCACCACTTTCCGTTCCTGCCAACGATGCCCAAGGGCTCAGATTTCTCCACATCCTGCCAACACTTGTGATTTTCCATGGACAACAACCAGTCATGGACGTGAAGGGTGTGTCTGGGCATTTGATCCTGACTCTTCTGTGTCCTCAAGGACCGGTCTCTCCTGAAACCCGGAAGCTCTTTGGGGTCACTCGCCTGGCAGGAGGCTTCCCAGACCGCCTGAGCCTTTTGCCCGTGTTTGATTTCCTGCCCAGATCCCGACAGCTCTGGGCACACGTGGGCGGGGTCACCTGGCGTCTGCAGCGGCACCGCCTGGTAGGTGTTCCGGGCCTGTGGGGGAGGGCAGGCCTCGTCCCTTTCACCTGGTGCACAGCCAGCGGATGTCTCTGGAGGCACCCAGGGGTTCTGCCTGACACAAGTGCGTGAATGAATGGCTGCGTGAAGCCACTGGCCACAGCCCGAGGACCTGTCCCTTGCCACTCTGCTTCACGCTCGCCAGTCTCTCGCCAGCGCACCCGAGCTGGCTCCGGTCACCACTGCGGTGGGCAGGGCTGACCGCCCTCCCCCAGGCCGTCTTCCACTGCTGCCCCCCCGGGCTTCCGGTCCTTCCTCAGGTGCGCGAAGCTCATCCCCACCCAGGGCCTCGGCACCGGCCTCCGCCGGCGGCTCGGGACTTCCTTGGCCCTCTCTGCGCGGCCTTCCCCTGGGCCTGGGTCCGCTCCTCCTCCTGGCCCTACTAATGCTAACGCGTGGTGACAGGAAAAAAGGCATCATTCGGACCTGTGTTTTGACCTTTGATTTTGAAGTAACTTAAAATTTTGGGAACAGTTTCAAAGGTACTGCAGAAGGTTTCAACATGCCCTTTATCCAGCCTCTGCTTGTTTTTTTCTGTTTTCTCTTTTCTCTGTGGCACTCTCAGGCTGGAGTGGCACAATCATAGCTCACTGCAGCTTCTGCCTCCTGGGCTCAAGAGATCCTCCCGCCCCCACTCCCAAGTAACAGGGACTACAGGCCTACGCCACAACGCCTGGCTAAATTTTTGATATTTTGTAGAGACAAGGCCTCGCTATGTTGGCCAGGCTGGTCTCAAACTTCTTGGCTCAAGCAATCCTTTTGCTTTAATCTCCCAAAGACCTGGGATCACAGGTGTGAGCCACCACGACTGGCCTGGGGGAAGAATTTTTAATATCAATACTACACACACACACACACACACACACACACCTCTGTAACTATTTTCATTCAAAAGTATGAGTTTTAGATATATCTATGTTGACACGTATAGACCAAGGTAACTATTTTTTTTTTTTTTTTTTTGAGTTGG